>NC_059356.1:26986913-27286913 GCF_019703515.2 Myxocyprinus asiaticus
GGTCAGTCACTGACCTCCTCAAATTCTGTTGTGAAAAAACCTGGAGAATCAGTCACTCTGTCCTGCACTGTGTCTGGATTCTCAATGAGCAGCTACTACATGCACTGGATCCGTCAGAAACCAGGGAGAGGACTAGAGTGGATTGGGCGTATTGACGGTGGCACTGGCACTACTTTTGCTCAGTCTCTACAAGGCCAGTTCTCCATCACAAAAGACACTAGCAAAAACATGGTGTATTTGGAGGTGAAAAGCCTGAAGACTGAAGACACGGCTGTTTATTACTGTGCAAGAGATCCACAGTTAGACAAATGTCTGCAGCACTGATCAAAAACCTGTATTGTGTTTATGAAGTGCAGCCACACGTGACATGTTGAGCATTTATACCCGGAGAGTTAAAGAGTTACTCTCTATTTTTAACAGTTTCATTGGCCACTTGCTCACATTTATATAGATTTTGTTTAAATAGATGTTTTACCAAGCAGCTACAGAGAAAATAATGCAGACTCATTTCTCTCAAGTTCATTATATGTCACACAAAGAACATGTGCAAGAACATACACGAACAAGTAGCATGTCAAATGCCAATATGGAGTTCAATCTTCATATGTAACAAAGTAAAACATCTAACTATATTGCATGAAGTATAGTATGAAATTAAGGAACCTTTGTAATACAAATAAAAAAAGGATAATGTCAGATTTGAACTGCAATATTATTAAGTGTCTATTAAAACACATATCAACTTGCATAGCCTGGATAGGTTGCTCCAACCCCGTGCAATAGGAATGAGGTGAATAACAAAATAGTCTATTCATTAAATGTACAACAAAACTGCCATTATATAGCATTTTTGGACTGATACATTCTCTCTATCAACGTATAAGCTACAAAGTAAAAACACACAAACAAACAAGGGGTAACATTTATTAGACCATACTTTGAATCATATTCTTTTTTTTTATTTTTTATTATTATTATTATTATTATTATTTTTTTGTACATCAACACTTTGAAAGTGAATCTCTGACTGTGCTACAAGTGAGTGTCTTTGACCACTCCAAGATTAATCCTCATAATCAGTGATTTCAGACAGTGAACAGACAAGTCACAGATGTGTAGAGATCACCCTTCTCTTTATATTTTAGCCTCTAGGTGATGTCACAAGTATGTAAATTTTACTCATCTCAATCGATTCAAAAACACACACATACCTCCACTCCTCCATGTCTGTTTTAATCCTACAGCATCTACCGTGACAACGCATATTTAATCATGGGGCCAAGGATGATTTTGTTTGTGGTGCTATTGATCTCTCTATCATATGGTACTGCAAAAACTTTAAGTCAGCTTAAATAATATGCTATTTAGAGTACTCTACTAATATAATCTGTGATAGTGATTCTTAATGTTGTCAACTTGTCCTATCCTCAATTTCCAGATTGTTGGAGCCAGACACTGCTCGAGTCTGAGTCTGTGATTATCAAACCAGGAGGATCTCACAAACTGACCTGTACTGCTGCTGGTTTTAACTTTGTTGGGTCCTGGATGGCTTGGATCAGACAGGCTGCTGGGAGAAGACCAGAGTGGGTTGCAATGTTATCCAACGGCAATAGCTACATCTATTATTCTGAATCTGTTAAGGGACGATTTACCATCTCGAGAGATGATAGCAAAAATCAGCTGTACCTTCAGATGAACAGTCTTAAAATAGAAGATACTGCTCTTTACTACTGTACAAGAGTGACACAGTAAAGCAAGAGCATGTGGTGTTGTACAAAAACATTTCTGAGAATCAGTCAGCTGTAACAGAAAAAAAAAAAAAAAAAAACACTATCTATTTTGAACTCACTGTTAAAGTTTTCAGACACGGTACAGTCAAATAGGCAACAAGTAGCCTAACCAGTGATTTTAAAACTGGGGTCCGGGGACCTTCAAGGGGCCGCAAAGGAGTGATGGGGGCCCAGGAATTTTGAGAGAAAATTAAAAGATTTTACAAAATCTATAAAAGTACAAAAATAAATAAAACAATCTGCAAAAAAAAAAAAAAATATTTTCAAGTGTTCATTTCTTTTTCCTTACAACATATACTATATGTTTATAAATATGTATGAACATATACATACTTATTGTACATATTGTATATATTTTAACTTTCTAAGGATTTTTTTTTTTTCATCGTCACTGTTGTTCTTAGCTTGTTCACTGGTTGAACAGCAATATTTCCTGAACGGCAATATTTCCTGTAAAGCCGCTTTGGAACAATAATAACTGCAAAAAAAAAGAAAGAAAAAAAAAATTCTATACAAATATTAATATATAAATATAATATACATATAAAAATTATATTTCTCTAATATACTAATATTGGGTAAAAATGTATAAATTAACTATTTGAATATTTGCCACATGACATTTTAATAATCTGTTTTGGCTCAGTATAAAAAATAATGTAATAATTTAACATCAGACGAGAGTACAAAATGGGTCGGTTTAGCCTACATAAAAATGTACACTGCCTTTATATTTTAGGAAGTGGTTCCCTGAAAAGAGAAGCATCACATTTGGAGTCCTTCAATTAATAAGTCTGAAAACCCCTGGCCTAGGCTAAATCAGGAGTCAAAAACCTTAGGAAGGGTAAACAAAACATCTAAAAGACTTTTTGACATGATGTTTATCAAAGCCATGGTATAGCATAGTACAATACTATATAGCGCAATACAGTATACAAGTATACAGCATGGTGCAATATAAAATGTATGTGCATGAAAAAAAACAAACAAACATGTAAATTCATATTTATACAAGCTACCAGGGCCGCATTAAGGTACCGTGGGGCCCTGGGGCTTACCCTTCCGCTGGGCCCTGCCAGGGGGTGCGGAATATTGTAACTCAGTGAACATGCACTACATGTTCGGTTTTCGCTGCATCTACAAATCCACAGCCATTTGAGCATTATTTTCTTTGCACATTCCTGTATAAAACATTTACTATTCATCTTATCCTGTAATTATTTGTCTAGCTGTTGTATTTCTGTACGTACTGGAAGCTTCTGATCAGAGGCCAAATTCCTTGTGTATTTAAGCAAATCTGGGCAATAACAATATGAAATCTGATGTATCAGATGGAAATACTATGATACTTTGACATACAATTACCATATTTATACCATTCTGTATTTACATGGTGCTTCAAAGTACTGCAAAGAATACCATGGTACTACCATGGTAATTTGATATATCATTACCATATTCATAAAGGCAACTATTGTATTTACATGGTGCTTCAAGAAACACATTCAGGATTACTATACTAACATATCAGTGTCCTACTTTAAATTACCTAACATTAATTGTCCAGTTTTTCAGCTGTCAGTGGTCAGTCATCAACCTCCTCAGATTCTGTGGTGAAAAAAAAAAAAAAACCTGGAGAATCAGTCACTCTGTCCTGCACTGTGTCTGGATTCTCATTGAGCAGCTACTGGATGCACTGGATTCATCAGAAACCAGGAAGAGGACTGGAGTGGATTAGACATACAGACACCGGCACAAGTGCATATTATGCCCAGTCTTACAAGACCAGTTCTCCATCACCAAAGACACAAAAAACACACTACATTTAGAGGTGAAAAGCTTGAAAACTGAAGACACAACTGCTTATTACTGTGCAAGAGGATCACAGTTACAAGAAACACTGCAGGGTTAACAAGTACAGCAACTAAAACATAAGGGAGTGCAAAATATTCAATCCCATGTCCATAACACATTTTGATATAATGACACACTTGTATTACTATTAATATACATCTTAAGATTTATTATAGCCATTTCTAAAACTTCAACACTCCAAAGAATATGCATTTTAATAAATGCTTTTGATTAACATTCATTGTACTGGTTTGAAGGAATATTCCGGGTTCAATACAAATATGCCACAAATGCTGACTCAATCGACAGCATTTGTGGCATAATGTTGATTACCACAAAAATTATTTAGGTTTGTCTGTCCTTTTCTTTAAAAAAAAAAAAAAAAAAAGCAAAAATCTGGGTAACAGCGAGGCAAGAGGGGCAAGTCAAAATAATTTTTTGTGGTAATCAATATTATGCCACAGTGCTGTTGATTGAGCTTAACTTGTATTGAACCCAGAATATTCCTTTAAAAATAGACCACTGAAAAAACACTATGAATAGCCTATTAGGAATACATTGCATGGTATTTCTCTAAGAAACATTGTGAATTCAGTGTTCCTGAATCAAAGCTCACCATGTTTAAGCTCATTCTAAATCAAGCATCAAATACACATATACTTGTGGGCAGGGTTTGGGAGTAACAGAATACATGTAACGGGATTACGTATTTAAAATACAAAATATAAGTAACTGTATTCCACTACAGTTACAATTTAAATCATTAGTAATTAGAATACAGTTACATTCAAAAAGTATTTTGATTGCTGAAGAGATTACTTTGCATTTTATTGTCATTTGTTTCATTTAATATTTAGTCCTTTCATATAGAAAACATTTATACATATAAATGATGTGATCTAAAGTGCATTTGAACAGCAGTGAAACACTTTCTTATGATGTGATACATTCATACGAGCAGACAGAGAAGTACGTTTGAAGTAAGTTTGGAGCAGAAGAAATAGAAATAAACCTTGTGTAAATTGTCAGCTTTACGCTAAGTTAAAATGCTATTTCTAGCCATTTTACATGCACAGGTTACCGGGCACGATCATATTTTTTATCAAGAAAATTCACTTTAGATCATAATTATTTATTTATTTATTTTTTAAATCTAGTAAGACCTTTGATATTAGGTCATATCATATTCTTGATAATTTTTGTATTGTTTTCCTGTAAAAATATCTAAAAATCCTTAAAACAAGATCAATTAGATTTATCTTGTTTTAAAAACAACACTGCATAAGAAATTTAGGTTTTTCAGAGAATGTATTTTTAACATGTGTATTTTGTAGAGTTTTTAGAGTCAGAACAATAGTGCTGAAGAAGTAATCCAAAGTATTTAGAATACGTTACTGATATTGAGTAATCTAATTGAATACATTACAAATTACATATTTACAGCATGTAATCTGTAGTGGAATAAATTTCAAAAGTTACCCTCCCAAACCTGCTTGCGGGCAAACAGAATAATATCTTGCGTTTTATATTCCTCAGTTTCTGCTGCTCTTGTTTTTGCATATAGTGCATAAAATTGTGTTTTGCGGGTCTTGAGCATGGCCACGCAAGTGTTACCTCCTTGACCCTGAATACAAGTCCATGTCACTGATCTATATATAAACTCAGCAAAAAAAGAAACGTCCTCTGACTTTCAACTACTTTTATTTTCAGCAAACTTAAGTGTAAATATTTGTATGAACATAAAGAGATTCAACAACTAAGACATAAACTGAACAAGTTTCACAGACATGTGACTAACAGCAATGGAATAATGTGTCCCTGAACAAAGGTGGGGTCAAAATCAAAAGTAACAGTCAGTATCTGGTGTGGTCACCAGCTGCATTAAGTACTGCAGTGCATCTCCTCCTCATGGACTGCACCAGATTTGCCAGTTCTTGCTGTGAGAAGTTACCCCACTCTTCCACCAAGGCACTAGCGATTTCCTGGACATTTCTGGGGAGAATGGCCCTAGCCCTCACCCTCCGATCCAACAGGTCCCAGACGTGCTCAATGGGATTGAGATCCGGGCTCTTCGCTGGCCATGGCAGAACAATGACATTCCTGTCTTGCAGGAAATCATGCACAGAACGAGCAGTCTGGCTGGTGGCATTGTCATGTGGAGGGTCATGTCAGGATGAGCCTGCAGGAAGGGTACTACATGAGGGAGGAGGATGTCTTCCCTGTAACGCACAGCATTGAGATTGCCTGCAATGACAAGCTGTTGGGCCTCATGTATTCAGATAGAAGACAAAGGCAGGCCTAACACAGTCGTAAAACCTGACTGAGGTCCACACAAATTCATAAATCTTACTGATAAAAACCATGCCAAAATCAAACAAAGGGAGTCCAAAATAGACTACAAATCCCATGAAGCCTTGCTCACTAAAGGATCGAACTCTCAACTCCTATTGGATGAGGCACACAACATAATGTCCCTCAACCATGACGTCATCGGCAGTAGAAATAACTCTGAGACCCTTCCGGGCTTTGCTTTCAGCAACTTTGCTCACCGTGTGTAGACACAGCCCATCGCTGCTCTCAGGTGTAGACTCGTGGCACAAGGAAGTAACATCCAATTTGAAACTGTGGCCGTACAATCTCCATCTCGCTGGAGGAGTTGAGATTACTCTGTGTTCCACCGAACACTCTAATGGATCCGAAGGAGACCGCCGAGCAAACCGCATCTTCATCCGTTTGCCTGCAGAAGTGAAGAGAAAAGATTTCTCTTCCCTCTTCAATCAAGTCGACGTAGCTGATTTCTCCGCCAGCCCACCAAGAATCAGCAGCCGTACTGCCCGCCGACAGAGCGAGGAAACGGCCTCCCGTCATCACCCGAAACTCGAGGAACCGAGTCGGAGTCAAATGACGGATGAACACACATTCTACCTGCATCCTCATGCAATTCAAGTAAGAGGTTTACGTCTGGGCAGAGATAGAATATTACAGTGTGTTATTCTTGTGTATCAAAGTTATTGCTTGTACAGTTTACAGACCGCCGAGTCCACTCATTGCTGCTAATAATACTCAAGGTATTACTGTAATGTACTGTTATCACGAATGAGATCTGCTGTGTTGTAGTCCAACCACATTGGACTGTTGTGTATTTCCGCCATCACGGGTGAGACCGGCAAACTGAGTTTATCCATTAAAGAACCAAAGACCGCGGGACGGTTTACGAGCAGTCCACCGCATCTCTGAGTGATAAACTAACAGCTGCTTTCTCTCCCACGATCGCGAAACTGGCTTTGGTGCTTCCACTTTACTCTCTCTCTCTCTCTCTCTCTCATACTAACCACACACACACACACACGCGTGACCCCTCACAAACATTCTCGCACACACTTTTGGCTAGTAGATAACTTTGTGATAAAGCTCAGCTTTGTCCCTATGTTATTGTACAAGCGGAGACACGCGGTAAACGGGCAGACGCCATTGACCGGCTTCTCTCCGCCCATATTCACGGCCATGTTCTCTGGCCGGAAATCTCGCGTGACGTACTCTCCACGAGAGTCACATCCGCCATTTTGTGCGCGTCCCTCCTTACACACACACACACACACACCGTCCTCTCATGTGTTATAGGACTTATTTTGGTTACCATATCTAATCATGTCACTGTTTAGTTTGTAGTTGTAAGTCGTAAGTTTATTGACTGCACTGTACTGATTACTAATTGATATTACTGCATAAATAAACTTTGTTATATTTCAAACAGAAGTGTTTTGGTTTGTTTTGCATACAACTGTGTCAAATTCTAACAGGGGATGTCAGTGCTCGGATTCAAGCCTTCATTGTTTCTTTTCGAAGGTCGATATTCTTCGGATGTCGATTTTCCTAAGAGAACAATCCAATATTGAGACTGTTATAATATCTGGTTATTAGTCCCTGATTCCAGGGTGGTGCCCCAGCGATATTAATCCTTATTAATATTCTATTGATTTTGATAATTGATAATTATCTTTGATGATTGTTGAATTTGAAGGATCAATAAGCTAGTGTTAATTCTAATCAATGTTCCATTAATTTTAATAATTAATGATTATCTTTGATAATAATTAATATTCTATTGAATTTGATGGTTATCTTTGATTGTTGATGTGAAGGATTAAAAGAACTAACATTGATTCAAATCAATGTTCTATTGATTTTAATAATTGATAATTATCTTTGATAATTATTAATTATTGCTAATAACCAAACCCGCTCCTGAACATAGCGCACTACATTTACTGGAGCCCCGTATGAGGTTTTAATGAGTTATTTAATTTAAATATTAATTAATAACTAAAGAAATAATTATTAATTATTTCTGATAGTAAAACTGATCTAAACAACCAGTAGAACCTACAAAGCTCAATCCGATGATGCTGTAACACACCGCCCCAGACCATGACGGACACTCCACCTCCAAATCGATCACACTCCAGAGTACAGGCCTCAGTGTAATGCTCATTCCTTTGACGATAAACGCGAGTCTGACCATAACCCCTGGTGAGACAAAACTACAACTCATCAGTGAAGAGCACTTTTTGCCAGTCCTGTCTGGTCCAGCGAAAGTGGGTTTGTGCCCACAGGCGACGTTGTTGCCGGTGACGTCTGGTAAGGACCTGCCGTACAACAGGCCTACAAGCCCTCAGTCCAGCCTCTCTCAGCCTATTGCGGACAGTCTGAGCACTGATGGAGGGATTGTGCGTTCCTGGTGTAACTCGGGCAGTTGCTGTTGCCATCCTGTAACTGTCCTGCAGGTGTGATATTCGGATGTACTGATCCTGTGCAGTGCGAGGATGATCAGCTCTCCTTCCTGTCTCCCTGTATTGCTGTCTTAGGCATCTCACAGTACGGACATTGCAATTTATTGCCCTGGCCACATCTGCAGTCCTCATGCCTCCATACAGCAGCATGCCTAAGGCACATTCATGCAGATGAGCAGGGACCCTGGGCATCTTTCTTTTGGTGTTTTTCAGAGTCAGTAGAAAGGTCTCTTTAGTGTCCTAGGTTTTTATAACTGTGACCTTAATTGCCTAATGTCTGTAAGCTGTTAGTGTCTTAACGAACGTTCCACAGGTGCATGTTCATTAACTGTTTATGGTTCATTGAACAAGCATGGAAAACATTGTTTAAACACTTTACAATAAAGATCTGTAAAGTCATTTGTATTTTTACTAAATTATCTTTAAAATACAGTGTCCTGAAATAGGGACATTCTTTTTTTGCTGATTTTAGAACTGGATTGCTCATGACGTCACAGCAGTGAAGAACATTCTGTACTCCCTATGGGTCTTAATGGGAAATCATCTGTTTTTGGTGAGAATAAAATTTTTACCCATCCAGTCACTAAAAAAAAAAAAAAAAAAAAAAAGTATGCATATACAACATCACAATGCAATCTTCCTATACATGTAATTAGTAATTTATTTGGACTCTCATTTTTTCCCCCTGCTTATTCTAAGTGCGAGAGTGTTATGTTACTCTTTACTGCAGCAGCATTACCTTCAGCGGCACACGTGTTACCTCAGCAGAAACAAGTTTAAGAAACTGAGGTAAGATATCAGTAGACATTTTCAAACATATGTTTTGCAGGCTTTAAAGTGTTAATTCTGAATATATAATTATGCGGTGTAACTTTTGTTTACGTTGAACATTCATTGTGATTATTTTCCTTAGGCTAAATGAATATTAGCTATGTAGCTAATGTTAGTTTAGGAAAATAACCACAATGATTAACAGTATAGCTCACCAAGTTAGCTTTTGGTCAAGTTGGATATCTATTTACAGATCAACACCGGAGATACAACTGATGAATATAATGTGGGCTTGCATTAATTTGATTTGTACTTTTTGCAGTGCTGTCCTGAACACAGCCCAACTCATGGGCATTATTAAATAATCATCCCATTCAATGTTAGATAAAACCGGAATTGGTCAGCCTGGCTTCACTGAAGAGCTGTTTTAACAGGTAAGAGAATAGACAACAATAACTGAGTAAAAAATATTATACTATCTGTTTTTATTTGCAGTGTAGATACTTTTGCAACATGCAGTATAACAATAGTCTTATAAAATTACTGTGTTTCAGATAGTTATAACTTTTAATGTTAATAGAAAAGTTGACCCAAAAATGTAAATTCTGTCATCATTTACTCAACCTCATGTCCTTCCAAATCCATGTGACTTTCTTTTGCAGAACCAAAACAGTATTTTGTATTCCATATAAGGAAAGTAAATGGTGAGCAAAACAGCTCATTATATTGACAAAAACATTCATTAAAAAATCATCTTTTGTGTTCCACAGGAAACGTAATACAGGTTTGGAAGGACATGAGGTTGAGTAAATGATGACAGAATTTACATTTTGGGTGAAATATCCCTTTTAATGTATGTATAATACAGTTCTCATCTCTCTCTTTTTCTTTTCTTTTTTTTTATCTTTGTTACATATTGTTAAAAAAAAAAAAAGATAATAATTGTCAAAATTTAATTTCTAGGGATGGGCTTGGCTCTTGCAGAGAGGGTTGCTGGCAGTAGGAACTGATCTTTATATCTTACTGATTATTTTGCAGTACAAGCTTGCCCAGAGTTTTACTAAGCCGTTTAGAGTGTGATGCAGCACATGTTTCCTTGGCAATGAAGTGGAGCCTGATGTTAGTGTAGCTTTCTGCAATCCACTTTATGAGTTTGAAGATGTGATTATTGTATGGTTCTAGGTTGAACATGTGTGCCTCAAGATCCTTGAATGCTGAACCACCATGGAGTTCCAGAACCTTTAAGGAGACCCTGGATTTAAATTTGGTGTCAAATTCAGAGATGGGCCTTGTGAGTGTGTGCTGATGAATAAGTCTCTCAGCTGTCTTGCAGACTTTCAGGACGCTGTCTGACGGACTGATAAGTCCACCTTGGGAATTCATATCGATCAGTGTGTGTCCAAGTTCATCTTGGGAACAGCTCTTGGCACTGAGTGCTAATAAACAGGTAGTGCACTGAATCTTCTTCATAGTTGTTTTAACTATAAAGCCTGCAATGTACCCCACCACAGCCTCTTTGAACATGGACAAGCTGGGAAGACTTACAGTGATGTTTTTTTCTCTGTCTTCAGTTTCAGGCTGAATGTCACTTTGCCGAAATGCCAGCATATCAGAAGGTGTTGCCTCCAGTACCACTGTGCTATCCAGTGGAGAACAGTTGCCACTAGCTCTGATGGCATGTCTTGCTACCATTCTTTTGAAAGCTGACTTAAATTGCCTTGCTGTGGGATTGTTGTTAAATCCATTAGCAGAGCAAATGGCTGCAAAAAAACAGCTGAAGGTGGTCCTGGCTAAAGTTGTAGGTCAACAGATACCGTAGCTGTGATGTCTGTGGTCTCACTATCTCATCATATAAGTGTTTAAAACTTTTTATTGCCATAAGGAAGCCGAGGAAGGCAGTTTTCTTGCCTGTTGTCACAAGGGATCGCCTATTGATACCTGGCTCTCTCAAACCATTGATGTAATTGTAAGCCTCTGTTAGAAAGGCCATGTTTGTTGTCTCACTGTACTCAAATCCCCTGGCCATGTGGTTTCTGGAATTCATCAGGTCAAAAAATCGATCAAAAGTTTCAATGAATTTACACATCAGCTCACATCCAGCAGACTGGGGGAGTTGCAGGTGTTGGTCGCAGAACCGTAGGGCATCTCAAATCACTTTTATTGTCACACAACCATATACACAAGTGCAATAGTGGGTGAAATGGCAACTGCCACACTGGTGCTGAGGGTCTGAGCAGCAAGGTTTACCTTCATTTTTTGACTTTGCCAGTCTAGGTGAGCTGATCTAATTTTGTTGCCTAGATGTAGCCCTTCATCTTTTTGCAGTTCATGTAAAGATTTAATATATTCCCATTTTATGTTGTTTCCACAGGGATCTACAATAATGCCACAGGACCCCAAGGTGTTACATACCAGCTTCAGCATATGGCACATCCAAGATGATGTGGACCCTTCAGTGACTGTTTGATGGATATGGGAAAATGGGGTTCAAATCTGTGGGTAGCAGGTCTGCGCCAAGGTCCCGAAGCATGGAAAAGTGTGTTGATGGACCATTACATGTGAGAGACACCACCCTTACTCCAACATCAGACAGTTTTAGGATGCATTGTCGCACCAGTGTAGCCCTCTCTGACCCAGTCATGCCATGCATTAAAAATATGCTACTGGAGCTTTCCAGAGCTCATGAATGCAGACAGCCATTAGTACCAGTGCTTCTGTTGCCATTGAAATACCTTCATTTGCTATTTTTGTGCCAATGTCCACATATTCATTCATTCTTGTCCCATCCCACTCTATGTGCTTCATGATGGACATTTCGTCCATCATTGGTGCACAGAGGGTCTCCTGTCCTTTAGCCTGTGCAGCGGATGCTTTGGCTTCAAGAGAAGTTAGGATTTCCTCACTAAATCCGGGATCTCCTCCAATGCTGCTGTACCATCTTCTTATTGTGGATGGGTGAGGCAACCCCAAGCTAAATGTCTCCCTGACATACTTGTAGGCCTTAGCTGAGTAGTACTGCAATGTAAGTGCAAATGATTTTAAGGCTGGGTGGTATTGTGCATGACTAAATTGATCTCTCTTCAGAATTTCTAGTTGTACATCAGGGCAATTTTCAAGCATGAATGCTCCATTCTCTTTTAACAATTGAGATTCCTTTAGGGTCTTGATGCTCTGAAGGTTTGAAATTATTTTTTTGTATCTCCTGTTTTGTTTTTTGTTTTTTGTTTTTTTTTGAAGGTTCTGTCTGAGTGTTTATTAATTTGTTTCATTGCTTTAAGCAGCCGTCCAGTGAGAGTCTTTGGGCTGGCAAAGCAATAGTTGTGCTCATATGTTTTGGGGGCATCAAGAGGAGCATGAGTTGAGGTATGAGGGGAGTCCTCACTGCAGTCAAACATTGTCTCTGTTCCTCTTAGTGTAGGGGCCTTTCTGTGGGTCTGTTTCTGAAACAAACAAGATGTGTGTTTGTCTCCCGTCAGTATTAAAACGTATCCTGCCTAAAGGCTTGCTCTTTTGTACTCTGCAGCAGGCATTATTTAAATTAACGTGCAGGATGCCAACGACACAACATTCAATGGCCACCCTCTTAAAGTTCCAGCCAACAGGCCAAGCTGGCTTCCCTACAATTCTGGTAAGTAGTTGACACAATTAATACACTTTAAATACATTGAATGCGTTCATAGCTTGAATGGATAGTTCAACCAGAAACAGAAATGATAACTTTGTGGTGGCTTGTCAGAATGTTTTGTTAAAGTTTATTACTGATGCTACAAGCCAAAAGGAGTAACCTGATGTAAACCATGACATCTTATGTTGCTTGTCTACTTAAAGGAATAGTAGACCCAAAACTGAAAATTCTGTTATTTGCTCACTCTCATGTCGTTCCAAACCCGTATGACTTTTGTTTATCTTCAGAAGATATCTGAAGAATATTCTCATCTGTTTGTCCATATAATGAAAGTCAACGGTGACCAAAACTTTCAAACTCCAAAAAGGACATAAACACATTGTAAAAGTTCTCCATGGGGCTCGAGTCATATATCCCAGATGTTCGTAGCGATACGATAACTTTAAATGACAGTAATCAGTGTTTTGATTTTATTTCAGCGTGAATAGTCATCAATAATCGATCATATATCTTCATTTGTGTTCTGAAGATGAACAAGTCATACGAGTTTGGAACGGCATGAGTGTGAGTAAATGATGACAGAATGTTCAGTTTTGGGTCAACTATTCCTTTACGTAATTCTGTCTGCCTGTCTACCTTTTGCAGTTATGGAGGGAAATTGAATATTGTTGGCACAGCACCTGGGCGAAGCCTAACTATTTGTCCTGTCCTATCAAAACACTCTGCAGTGAAGTGATCAGAGCAGAGGCAGGAGTAGGCAGATGGCCTGAAGTTTTGCCTCCTGAGCTTCACAAGCCATAATCTCCACCTGACTGGGTCTTTTGGAAATCTAAAGAGTTGAACACAATAAATAAAAAGCTACATAAAGTTAGTTTATTTATACATAAACAACAATGGACATAAGGGTTGTTGTAAGATTTACAGCACTTCTTGGCATCAGTTAAAATTAACTGGAAAAGGAAAAAATATGCTTTTTTTCTAACAGTAAAAACAAAAACCAGAGGGATTTGTCCCCACATATCTTCAAATTTTGATTGTATTGTTCAGTTTAATAGTCAATTTTTGTGTGTACTTGGAAGCTTCAGTTATTGAACAAATATATATGTATGATTTCCTTGAGTGTGCATAAATGTCAAGAAAACTCTTTCTTATTATGATTTAATAGACCAGGGCATTGTGGAAATATTGATTTATTGATTGGCCAATGATTAAATGCTCACTAGCTGATAAGTACATATTCCAGAAATGTATAAATGAAAGCAAATGCATGGGATAATTCCATTAAGTAAAGGTAAATTAATGTATATACTACAGACTGCATATGAACTTGTGTGTATATGTACTATACTACATTTTTATTTTTGGCTCTTCTAGATGTATTCTAAAGAGTTACTGTCTAGTTACAATATTAACACAAAGCTAGTCATTTTTATTAACAATAACTGATCTCAGTGATTAAAACTTTTTTTAAACTATGAAGGCAGAGAAACGTTGCATCCTGTAACAATCTGCAGATGTGTCTATTGGATACTTTTTCATTAAAATGGGGGTAATCTATACACTTTGATGTATTTTTACTGTTGATTATTAAAGATTACGATCGTTATGCCCACTCTACATGGGGATAACGACTCTGTGCTTGATAGGTACATAGTCTGTATAAATTACAACCTGTGGGCACTTCTGCCACATCCTTTAGTGAATGTTGTTTCGCATTTAAACGCCACACATCGGGTCATCTTGAGAGTTTTCGTCCGTTGGTGGTCGATGCCCTCTGTCGGTAGGGAACAGTAAAACGGCCGCCAGAGCACTTCCGGTGGCTTCACCTACTGCTGGCAGTTTAGAATTCTATGAGCAATCCAGTTATATATAAAGATCAGTGGTCCATGATCATATATGCTAAAGTTTAAGCACTCGAGATTTCGTGCTAGAAACGAAACTTATTGCACATGCCCAAATGGGTTAAAATTTCAATATTAGTATTCAATTTCTATTTTAGCTGGCCTGAGGTGGTGCCCCTGGGCACTCGCCCATTTGCCCATATCTGCAGTTGAACAAAAACGACTACTTCAATTTATTACTCATTTTAGAAAGTTTATCAGAAATTAACGTAACCCTCAAGTATGCTGTTGTTCAAGTACTGGATTATAGTGCCCAGCTTTTGATGGGGAACTGTCTGGATTGTTCTCTGCAGTGTGACTACTGGGAAAACTTAGATGCAAAATCAATTAAATTAGCACGGTACCTCCAAATAAAAATAAATAAATAAAAAACTATATGTATAATATATATTTGTCTTTCTCAATAAAGTAAACTCTCCTTGTTGTGTGTTCTTTGTATTTAACTACTTTAAATGTAAACCTTAAACTCAAACACTAGAGAGATTTGTAACAGTTAACAATTTACATAGATTAATTAACACAAATACAATAAAATATACTTGGGTATATAAATTCTGCCCGAATAAACAATAGAAATGTTAAATTCAATTTTCTTGAAAGATTCAATAAAATGTATTAAAATTAATACAAATATTCAAGATGAAATGTTCAAATGAATGTTCAACCTCAAAACATTAAGCTTTTAATCAAATGAGAACAATTCACAAAGTAAACAATGACTCAAATGAACCACTATTCACAATCAAATGACCTAAATCAATTAATCGCATCTCAAAAACCCTCAATAGAAGACCTTTAAATGACTAACGACTCTATTCTTCAAACGATTCAATTGTTCAAAGATGCAAAAAATAACCAATTGTTCAGTGTTTGACCGAAAACAATCTTTTTTTTTTTTTTTTTTTTTTTTTTTTTGAAACCCATAAAAATACTCCTTGATAATGCAGTTTAAGAGCAACTTACGATCCACCAGCGGTGTTTTTCTCCGTTTCAAGGCAAGAGTTGTGTAATGCAGGAAGATGACCCTCCCACTGAAGAGCAGATTTACTCACACAACCCCAGCGAACGTGACGATCCATGTAAGCGATCAACGAAGAGTCTCAGTGTTGATGATGTGCAAGGTTGAGAAACAGGGATAGTGAACTCCACTTCTGTTCCGTCGAGCAATTCATCTGCCTACCGGTGTTACGAGATACATTAATATTCATGAGTTTCCTCAACATGCGTGATGTGTGGAACTGAAAAAATGTCAATCCACACTTTTCAAATCTTAAAATGAACACCTCTAATGGATTAGCTTGACAAATTAAGCGTAAACTACATTTTCCCCCCTCATTTTTTCTAGTTTGTAATGTGTTTTTAATTAGTCTGTGAGTTTTGTGTAGTCTTGCGAAAGATGTTATCAACTACTCAACAGATTTTAAAGTTATTCTTCCTTGTGCTCTTCTTACCTTGTGAGGGTCTCTTTATTGGTTGTTATCAGTACCTTTACAGAGCTGCTGATTGAAACAAATATGCACAATTGCACCTTGTCTAAATATTCGGTCACCCTTTATTTTTTGTTCATTTTGTAAATACTTATCACTAGGTCAAATGACATGAACATGACCCTAATGTCAGTTCTTTCACCATTGTTGTTAGGCATGTGAAAATTATAATATTCCATTTCCATCTCATTTCATTGTCTAATGGTCTTCAGAGAGATATTGTGGAAACATCTTTACATCTAATGATCAATGCGTTAACTTACCATGTTCTGACTGTAAACATATGGTCTCATTCAGAGTTTTTTATTTCATTTCACAAGTATAGGTACTATGACAAAAATCACACATAATACAAAAGGCATGCTGATTCTGGTCTTCTTCATTGTATATTTTACAAACATTAGTGTCATGAAAAAAAATGTTAACATAAGAATAGAGGAAGCAGCTTAAAGCTCATATTGGAAAGACAAGAAAGCTTCAAAGCAATATGTGGAATGAAACACAAGATTAGCTGAGTGCCCCAGGTAATAGTTTATTAAAACATGGCCTTGTCACCCTAGGCAAATAAAAAGTCACAACACCAGCCACAGCTGCTGTCATATATAATCTGAAAAAGACACTGAAATAGACATCACATGAGTATGAATCAGTGTCAGAAATTCACTTTTTATTAAGGGACAATATTTGCACCCCCTTCCAAGGGCTTTTGTGACAGTATTTTTTTCTGAGCATATGACATTTGTGAAAAACAAAGCATGCCATCCATTTGTCAAAAATTTAAACTAACCCTGTGGCTTGAAAGGCCTTATAGTGCATTTTTGTCACTTTCTGTGACAAAAGATCATGTCATGTTAATACACATTTTAATGATGTACGGCCAAATGAAATTCCAAATGTATTCTCACATTAACACACTCGAGTGTCCACTCATTGTGTACTGTAAGGATATTATACATCCTTACACATGTAGGTACAGTGCGGTGAAAAAGCATTTGCCCCATCCTGATTTCTTCTGTTATTGTGTATCTCATACTAAATTGTTTCAAAATTAAAACAAAACATAAACATCTAACATAAAACAAAAGGCAATCTGAGTAAACACAAAATTACACAAAATAGCATTTAAATTATAATGTTATTTATTGAAGCAAAAATTACCAAATACCAACAGGGCCTGTGTGAAAAAGTATTTGCTAACGTAGTTCTAAATCCCTGAATGTATGAAACTGCATTCATAATGGGGTTCAGCAGGACTAGACACACCCAGGCCTGATTACTGCCAGCCCTGTTCAATCAAATCAACAACTAAATATAACTTTTTCAGCAGCATGAAGTTGGCTAAAAGGTCTCAACCAGTAGCACACTATGCCAAGGTTGAATAAAATTCCAGAAATTGAGGAAAATGGTGATTGAAATACATATATCTGGGAAGGGTTACCAAGCTATTTCAAAGGCTCTGGGACTCCAAAGAACCACAGTGAGAGCTATTATCTGCAAATGGAGAAAACTTGGCACAGCAGTGAACCTTCCCAGTAGTGTCCGACCTTCCAAAATTCCTCCAAGAGCATAACTACAACTCATCCAGGAAGTCACGAAAAAGCCAAGGACAACATCCAAGGAACTGCAGGACTCTCTCGCATCAGTGAAGCTCACTGTTCATGACTCCACTATCAAAAAGACACTGGCCAAAAATGTCATCCATGGAAGAGTGGCAAAAACCACTGCTAACCCATAAGAACATTGAGGCTTGTCTGAATTTTGCCAAAACGCACTGATGATCCTCAAATCTTTTGGGAGAATGTTCTGGGGACTGATGAGTCAAAAGTGGATCTGTTTGGAAGACAGGGGTCCCGTTACATCTGGCATAAATCAAACACAGAATTCCACAAAAACAACATCATACTTATGGTCAAGAATGGTGGTGGTAGTGTGATGGTGTGGGGATGCTTTGCTGCTTCAGGGCCAGGGCAACTTGCAATAATTAAGGGAAAGATTAATTCTGCTCTTTACCAGAAAATCCTAAAGGAGAACGCCCGATCATCAGTCTGCGAGTTGAAGCTCAAGCGCAACTGGAGTATGCAGCAAGACAACGATCCAAATCATAGGAGTAGGTCCACCCCTCAAAAGAAGCTAAATTAAAGTTTTGGGGTGGCCTAGTCAAAGTCCTGACTTGAACCTGATTGATATGCTGCGGCAGGACCTTAAACGGGCAGTTTATGCTCGAAAACCCTACAATGTGGCTGAACTAAAGCAGTTCTGCAAAGAAGAGTGGGCCAAAACTCCACTACAGCATTGTAAAAGACTGATCTCGATATCGGAAACATTTGGTTGCAGTTGTTGCTGCTAAACGTGGCACAACCAGCTATTAAGTTTAAGGGGGCTGTTAGTTTTTCACATGGGTGATATAGGTGTTGGATAACTTTTTTGCTTCACTAAATATATATATATATATATATATTTGAAAACTGTATTTTGTGTTTCCTCAGGTTGCCTTTTTGAAGATGGGTTAACCCCAATTAAAACAGTGATTCTTGTAGTAGCTGATGGTCTGTCTTCCTGCATCATTGCCTATTAGAACTGCTTCTGCACACTGCAAAATAGGAATGTTATTAAAACAATGAATATCAACATTTTATACATTCAGTACCGATTACAGCTACTACATATATTGCACACAAATGCCTTAAATTAATTGCTATCTAATTGTATATTATGTGAAAGTCGTACTCAGGGATGCATTCATCATTGCAGAAAAAAATGTCATGTCTCCAGATTACAAATGAAAACATATTTACAACCAGACAGGCCTAAAGTAAAATTGCCACAAGGTGTTAAGACTTGTTTTCAGAGGATGTATACTGAAAGACTGTATTTTACTTTTTTCTTTTCTAACGTGAATATTTGCTGCAATCACTATCATTACCTGTAATCGATCATCCCAATATGGACATTTTATGGCTAGAAGTTACTGATGAACCCAGAATACTGATGAATATACAATATATGTAAATTTATACACATCACGTTTCAAAGATGACTCATGTAAAAACAAAATATATTTAAAGCAAAAACATTAAAGCAAAAATAAAGATCGAAATATTTAGTGGGCTACATTAATAATTGTAATTACAGATTAATAATTATGTGTGTTATTGATTTACATTTTGAATAATTAATTTATTTTATAACCATATGACCAGCATTGCATCTGTACTGTAACTAGACAATATTTGACACATGTGCATTTTATTTCATTGTATACATTGCCAGAGTAGGATAGGCTCCTCAAATAATCTTCCAAATAAATGCAATAATAGTCAGTAAAATGTGACCGGGATGCAAACTTCATGAACTGTGGAGTTATCAATTTAAGACGTTTTTACCTTATTTGTATTCTATACATTTCTAAAAGCTAGTAACACGCCAAACCTTGACATCAGTAAACATCCGTCTGAACCAGTGAAAATATAATTTTTTGAATTCATAAATATGTACTCAATATAAATGTCTTTTACAGTAATGAATGATAAATCAACAACCACGCGCTTATTCTTGATACTGATAAAATTACAGATATCTATAATTAATTTTAACTATCGTAATTCGTGCTCATGTCTAGGCCTCTTAACAGTAAAAATTATAATTATGGATAATAGGCTACTAAAAATGTCAATCTATGACCTTGATCATGATCAACAATGTTTCTTCACCTTAATATATCAGAACAATTGTCTGCTGTACATCAAATAATAAACTAAGGCACATGATAAGCAAAAAAAAAAAAAAAAAAAAATATAAAAAAAAAAAAAAAAAATCTAATTAATAATGGCATGTTTAGTTTGCATATCCGAAAATCTAATTTTCTTACCATTACACAGTGTTAAGCATGAAGTCTGCTGCATGAAGTGAGACGATTCCTATTATTACAGCAATTCGTCATGAAGATTTTGTGCACACGATTTTCATTGTGTATTATTATGGAGCCACACTGGTAAAAAGCCATACAAAAACCTCATCGGGACGCCTGTACAGTCTACAGTCCTCTGAAATGATAAAAAAAAAAAAAAAAAAGGAAAAGAAATAATGAATGACATTCTCGTACGTAAACAAGATGGAACATAGTCTATTGTTTGTTTATTGGTTTATTTGGATAAACTAGATTAAATAAGAATAAATTGTCTATTTGTTTTAGTTACTGAAATTAAAGAACGCCGGCTACTTGTTTGTCTGAGTGTAGTGGGTGTTTATTTACTTGTATTTTATTTTTATTTTTATTTATTTTTTATTTTTTTCATGTATGTACTGCATGTAAAATCAAATGACAAGAATGAGATATGATGAAAGTGCTCGATTGTTGACAATAAGACACCCAACACCCAATGTTAGATTATGGAAAAAGGTGAAAACAATATATAACAGTTATTGCTGAATTTTAATAATAATAATAATAATAATAATGGAATAAAAATAAAAACGAATCCGTATCGTGGACATGATAGCGTCGTTGGTTTTTACATTTATGTATATCACTGTGAGGCTGGGGTGGCACAGTGGTTAAGTCCCATACAAAAACTAATAGAACGCAACAGGACATCAGTGTTGCTTTGACAATAATATATATATATATATATATATATATATATATATATATATATATATATATATATATATATATATATATATATCCAGGGTTGGGAGGGTTACTTTTGAAATGTATTCGACTACAGATTACAGAATATATGCTGTAAAATGTAATTTGTAACGTATTCCGTTAGATTACTCAAGGTCAGTAACGTATTCTAAATACTTTGGATTACTTCAGCACTGGTAGATTTTTTCACTTGTTTTGACTATAAAAACTCTGCCAGCACAGTAAGACAAAACACACGTTAAAAATATATTCTCTGAAAAACCTAAATATCTTATGCAGTATTGTTTCTAAAACAAGATAAATCTAATTGATCTTGTTTTAAGGATTTTTAAATATTTTTACAGGAAAACAATACAAAAATTATTATGAAGAATACGATTTTTGCCCTAATATCAAAGGTCTTACTACAAAATCCAATGTGAATTTTCTTGATAAAAAAATATGATCGTGTCTGGTAACGTGCATGTAAAATGGCTAGAAATAGCATTTTAGCTTAGCGTAAAGCTGACAGTTTACACAAGGTTTATTTCCATTTCTTCTGCTCCAAACTTACTTCAAACTTACTTCACTGTCTGCTCGTATGAATGTATCACATCATAAGAAAGTGTTTCACCGCTGTTCAAATGCACTTTGGATCGCATCATTTATATGTATAAATGTTTTCTATATGAAAGGACTAAATATTAAATGAAACAAATGACAATAAAATGCAAAGTAATCTCTTCAGTAATTAAAATACTTTTTGAATGTAACTGTATTCTAATTATCAATGATTTAAATTTAAACTGTAGTGGAATACAGTTACTTATATTTTGTATTTTAAATACGTAATCCCGTTTCATGTATTGTTACTCCCCAACCCTGTGTATATATATATATATATATATATATATATATATATATATATATATATATATATATATATATATATATTTGATAATGATTAAGTGTTTAATTTTAAGTAGAAATAATAAACATATACAGGCCTACATAATAATAATATAAACATTAAACAATTTACCCACTATATCATAATGCGTAACATAGAGGGTTAAAATACTTTCTGAGTTGATTTCCCTCAAAACTGTACACTGTAGCTCTTTGGCAATATCAAAACATTTTCTGTTTATTGAAGCGTCCTGACATGGCAACACTGACTCAACCAATAGTGTGGATTTAGGGCAGGACTACCAAGACCAGACAGAGGAGTAAAGCTGTTGGCAAATAAGCATTATTTTTGCAATACCATTTGGTGGCGCTAGCAGTGCAGAAATTACACAGATTTAAAGGTGTACTCAGTCATTTTTTTTCTATTTTTTTCTATGCTAAACTTTTTACACACACACACACACACACACACACACACACACACACACACACACACACAAATGTTTAAAGCAAAACAGTATTTTTGAAAAATATGTTTAAAATGAAGTACACTTAATGTCAGTCTTTTAGATAAAGCTGCTTTATTATGGTGCTGCTGGGTGAACATTCATGATCGTTTAACGATTAATGCCGAGTTTACACTACACGATTTTAGGCCCGATTTTCACTCGCCGACAGTTGTAGAGATCGCCGACAAAAGCCCGAAATCATAGGCAAATCAGAGCTCGCTCCCGAGAGCGACGAACGCAATGTATGAATTATCAAAGACATGATCTGAGAGAAGCGCTGATGCGTCGCCAGTGTCAGCGAGACACGTAACATGTTAAATATCTGGACCTGTCTGCGATTCCAAATCGCGCAATGTGAAATGTGTTTTGACTGAATACAACTGCAGCGTTGACCTACAGCCAATGAGAGAGCAAGAAACGGGGCACGGGAAGTTTAAGTGGGAGGAGTCCTGATGTACCTGCAACAGAACATCAACTAGCATGGCTCCGGTATCAAGAAAGTCTCATTGGAACGAAGAAATGGAGGAAAAATTAGTGGAACATTGGCAGGAGCACCAGTGCCTATTTGATGTTTCCCCTGAACTGTACCACAACCGGGTGGAGAAAGAGAAGAGTTGGAGAGAAATTGCCAATTCTCTTGGACAGTCAGGTAAGCATATAGGTAGATTTTTCAGTACGAAGTACTTTTTCATATTGAAAGAAATAAAATATGATGCCTTTACACATTATGTACTCACGCATGATCTTGTGTAATTCTCGTATCACTTCTCGCGTGTACTCTGTTGTGAAACGTAATTTGGAGTCCAGGCAGCATCGTCGGTGATTCGGCAATAGTGAAATGTTTTGTAATGTGTTCACCCCTGTCGCCGATTCTTCGTGTAATTTCAAAACCTTACGACTTCCAGACAAGACAGACAGTTGTGTAGTATGAACGGTACCACAATCCGACGTCTTTGAATGTCGTGTAGTGTGTAGGAGGCATAAGACAATGTATTTACATGCATTCTTTTAGTATGCAGGGTACCTTTAAGACGCTGACCATCTCATTTGCATATGCATGTGCTGTGTGATTAGAGAGTTACTCAGTCTGTGTGCAGGTGCAGGAGGATGGTGTCTGATTTGCTCTCCCTGAACTTTATTATACTTTTATGTTTTATGACGCTAATGGTTTGTTAATTCTCTCATGTATGAGAAGAGCGTGCAGCCTGTGTATCTGCCATTAAATATGTGGAATACAGACTTTTGCTGTTTGGCTCCGTGATTTGTCGGACTAAAGCATTTATCTCCGAGTAACAGCGTTACAAGCGCAGCCATGTTGGATTTTATGACCAGCCAAATTTTACTTGCTTAACTCTTACACTCACAATATAAAGTATATTAATCATGGTTGATTGCAAATAGCATATTTGTAAAATGTAGCATGTTTGCTTACAAAATGTGTCAGCCAGAGGTTGCGCTACAGAATAATAATTTATTGATGTACATCACTTGATGTACATTATGTGTTATCAATTTTCTGTCAAGCTGTTTCTCAGTTGAGTCTTGCTTCCTTCCAAGGTTTTGTTCTCATATATTATATCCTTGCTATTAGTACTGTTTACTTTTTTTAATTGCAATCACTATTTACTTTTAGATTACTCATTGCAAGTTTTGGTAAATACAATCATTAATTTAATGTATGAAGTAAAGATTTTATTTTATTTTTTTAAAGTTAACACCCATTAAACATTAGAAAGCATAGCATAAAACAGCAACCTTGCTATTTGTCAGTCAGTGAGTAAAACTAATAAGATACTTAGAGCTGATGTGAGTATTTTTTTAAAAAATTATTTTAATTTGTAAATACTTTCTCCTTTGCCAGCCTAATGTGCAGAAACAGTTAGACAGGTGCTATTATAGTGCAAAAGCCGGTACAAAACAGGTAAAAGTAAACCATTCATAGTGAACGATTTAAAGATCTAATCTGAGTTTTTAATGGCAACCTAAGTGTGTGCACGGCTTCAAGAGAGCAAACATACATCTGTGTTGTACTTCATTTGTTTCTTTAATTCTTTCATAGTACTTATATATTTTCTTTAGGGTCACAAATTGGTGTAAATCAAACAGTGTGGAGAAGGCCGGTTTTTCACGGGACATCGGCTTTAAGGGATCTGCCAATATCCCTTTGTCAAATCCAGTGTCGAATAAAAGCAAGCAGCACCCAACCGATCGAGCAGTTCGTCAATACGAGACATTGGAGAAGCATAAAATTTCAACACCACGTTAACTTTCCTATAATCCACACAGAACCGGACCGAGCCATCGCTCTTAGGTGCCAGAACCACCGGGCTGGCCCAATCACTGTGGGATTATTATATTACCCTCATATCAAGCATGGCCTTTAATTCTTCCCGTACTACCTGTTTCTTGTGTTCGGGTAAGCGGTAGGGTCGATTATGTGCCACTATCCTAGGTTTTGTATTGATGTGGTGTTTTATGAGATCAGTGCAGCCGGGGAGAGGCGAGAGCACATCAGAGAAATTCTTTTGCAACCTCCGTACGTTGCGACGGCAAGAGGTGGTCTCCACAAGTGACCGGGGTGAAGTGATTGGCTTTTAGATTCACCTCCGGTCCGAGCTCATCCCTCTCCGGAACTACCGTCACCAACGACACAGAGACCGCGAATCTCCATGGTTTTAGTAGTTTGAGGTGGTAAATCTGACGTGCCCCACCCCTATCCATATGGACCACCTCATAGTCGACTTCCCCAACTCACCGTGTGACCTCAAAGGGCCCTTGCCACTTTGTGAGTAATTTCAAGCTCGATGTGGGCAGCAATACAAGGACCGTATCTCCCAGTGCAAATTCCCATAGCCGAGATCCCCTGTTATACAGCCGGGACTGACGTTCTTGTGCCTTTGGCAAATTCTCCTTTGATAGATGCCCCAGTGGGTGGAGTTTTGCTCTCAGGTCAAGAACATATTGAATTTCATTTTTACTCTGTGAAGGTCCCTCTTCCCAGTTTTCTTTCATGATGTCTAACATGCTACGGGGCTTACGCCCATACAACAATTCAAATGGGGAAAATCCCGTGGAGGCTTGTAGGACCACTTGTACTGCAGATAACAGGGGTTCGAGCCACTTATTCCAATTCTGAGCATCTTCGTGCACGAACTTACGAATCATATTTTTTAAGGTCTGATTAAATCGTTCAACCAAGCCGTCCATTTTTGGGTGGTACATAATTGTCCGAATCGATTTAATACCCAATAATTCATACAGCTCGCATGGTGTACGTGAAATAAAAGTAGTGCCCTGATCAGTGAGGATTTCTTTCCGAATCCCGACTCGGGAGATAATATTGAAGAGTATCTGCACAACACCACGTGCTGTGATGTTGCACAGCGACACTGCTTCCGGATATTGCATTGCGTAATCCACCAGGACTAATGCAAAGCGATGCCCGCATGCTGTCCATTCTAATGAACTGATGAGGTCCATGGTAATTCATTTGAAAGGAACCTCGATCAATGGAAGAGGGTGCAATGGCGCTTTTGGAGCATCCGGTGGATTCACCAGACATTCACGGCATGCCGCACACCACCGGCGAACATCACTGTGAATGCCCAGCCAATAGAAACAGGCCATAAGACGGCTTAGTGTTTCCCCTATCACAAGTGACCTGCCATCGGGTTATGATGAGCACCTGGAATAACATTTCCCGATGGTTCTTTGGTACCAACAACTGGGTTGTATTTTCTTTCGTGCTAGTGTCTTGTGTCACTCTATACAACCAATCTTTTATAATTGAAAAATATGGATATGTGAGTGCGATGCCCGGCTGAAGACGTTGACCATCAATCACTATCACTTGGTCAAATGCGTGCCTCAGTGTTTTGTCTTGCGACTGCTCTAGAGGGAAATCCCCTACTGGGAATTCCCTAAGGGCAGGGGAGGATGACATCTCCCCCAGTGTCAGCTTAACGGGGAGCAGCTGTAGATGGCCCAGGCCATGCCTCCCCAGCCAGTGCTTTGTACATCCCACACTGATTCCCTTTCTCATAGGACCCATCCACACCGGCCAATTAGTTCCCAAAATTAGCGGATGGGTAAGGCAAGGACTAACCACCGCCTCAATATTATGCTTTTGTCCCCGGAACATTACTGTGACAGTCACTACAGGATAATCATGAATATCCCCGTGCACACACCTCACCCGATTATTTGCCTCCAATGCCCCAGTTTGAACCAAGCATTCAAGGCCCCCACCTCCATTACCAGGCACTGCTCTCGGACATGACCCAGCTCCCCGCAACTCCAACAGACCGGCCTAAACCTCCCGCCCACACTTGTGGCAGTGGACTCCTTCACCTGGGATGAAGAGAGGGGAGAGACAGGGTTTGTTGGAGCAGGGAACCCCCATGACTGGGGAGCCGGTCTTGGGGGAATGTTCCCCCAAGAACAGGATGGAAGGAAGGAGGGAGGGTGAGAGAACAGGGGTGGAGACATTAGTGGGAGAAAGGGCGTGGGGCACGCCGGCCCCCGGATACACTGCCAGATGGTCTTCTGCCAGCTGGACTGCTTCGTCCAGCAATGCCGGTCTGTAGCACTGGACCCACTCGGCCATCTCCTTTGGCAACCGGAAGACGAACTGCTCTAGCACCACCAGGTTGATGACATCATCAGTGTTGCTGTCCTCCTTAGCCAGTACCAACCACCGGCAGGCGTCACGGAGCTGCTGGGCAAAGGCAAACGGGTGGCCGACCTCACTCAGCATCAAGGATCGGAAGCACTGGCGGTGTTCTTTTGGGCTGTGGCCAACCCGTTGCAAGATGGACTTTTTCAGCACCGAGTAGTCCAGGAGGTTGGCAACTGGAAAATGTTGGGCTGTGATCTGGGCTTCCCCGGTCAGCAGGGGCAGAAGGTGCACCGCCCACTGTTCCAGTGGTCACTTAAGAGCTTCGGCATTGTGCTCAAAAAGCTCAAGGTATGCCTCCGTATCATCTTGAGGCCCCCTCTTTGTGAGCAACACGTGGGGATGCGCTGCTGCCAGGGACATGGCGGCCACCCCCTCCTGGGGTACTAAGCTCCTCAGCACCCGCCGGTCCTCCTCCTGGGCCCAAAGGAGCACCTCAAAACACTGTTGCTGCTCTCTCTGAAGTTCCACGAGGGCCTGGTGTTGTCCCTGGTGGATGCTGGCGAGGGACTGAAAGACTTCCTCTAGCGGCGACGACTCCATGACAGTGTATCCTTCTTCCTCGATTCCTGGGTTTCGGCACCAGTGTCACAAGGTTCAATGAATGAGGAAGCTGGAGATGGTTACTCTTTTTCCTTATAAACACAAAAACATTAGCACAAGGCGTAATGGTGAAGCTTCAAAGGAAAGTGAACTACGGCAATGGCCAACACACAAAGTAGCTTCGGCTTCTCTCCCAGTCACATGCTCGCACACTCTCGAGCACTCTGTGGACTGGGCACCTTTTATCTCCCCCGTCTCTCACTGCAAACATAGAAACAGCAATTACCAGCAATTCATTTCAGGTGAAAACCCTTACCGCTTCCTCTCTCCCCAGACGAATGTTCGACCACGCCCTCGCCTCCACAATCACAGAACGTAAAAATGAAAAGATTTCACTACTCATTTTACCGCATTCATCTGGAAGGAATAACAAAGTTTTATACTGGGTAATAATGTCACTTCAAAACATGTAAAGCATTTGCAAAGGTCGACGCTGAAATGAACATAATCTAAAAGTTTCTAATTAACACCTCTTGGCACAACGATGGCACAATGTTTAAAAAGAAAGAAGCTGAAAGTATGAAGCTAATTGTTATCGGCTACACACAAACGGCAACCAATCCACTTCCGTTAGCCATCCAGAAATTCCACCTACATATCCAAATACAATGGACTCACATTACATTGCAGATAGGTTCAGTAGTTCATATTACTTCAATAACTAAATCTAACAAGCTGAACATACCTAAAACATACACAACAGTATGTTACACTAACTGTAACTAATTGTATTTGACATAAATATAGCTATATATGGCTGAAAGTATCTGTACTGTATACAAACGATAATGTTCCTATAAAATGATGAAGTTCCTATAAAAGCTGCAATTTAGAGTATACTACATTCTTGATGCGCGCGCTCTCTCTCTCTCTCTCTCTCCCTTCACAAAGCAGACCCTCTATACTCTGTTGTTATTTGAATGTTTTTTTTAATGTTCCCCATGGGAGGAAGCTGACTGCCAAAGCATAAGACCTGCAGTGATGCACATCAGTGCAGCTGCAAGCATTGTGAACTCAAGGAAGATATTTAACAGGCAAATACAGAATAGAATAGAATAAAAATCAGGTTATTTGAAAAACATAATTAAAAAGAGTGGCATCAGAAATGAACAAACTATCAAAACTTTATGTATTAAATACAATTTTGAACAATTAATCCCAATGCACAAATATCCGAGAAGTACATTAATATCCATTTTTATCTTTGCAATGTGGATGAAAGAGGATTAAACGGGGATGCTACACTGTTGCCTAATTTGGATGTTCTCTCTGGGGATCATCCAAGCATAATGGTCCCTAATCAAGTTTCAACGTGTGCTTATAAAAAAATATTGTATATATTTAATTCTAAAAGAGATTTCTGTAATACGGTAAAAGAACATTCTATAAGAAATAGTGGCACTGGCATCAATCAAGCCTACATGTAAACAGCTGTGGCATTGATGTGCAAAATATAATTTGACACAAGTTCACTGACAGTACATGTTGATTTGGTTTAATAAAATATGCAGGTTTCAAATAATGTAGATCAATTAGATTAAAAGTACTTCGATAAAAGTCTATTTTTAGGTTGTTCCTCTACATGTTTTTGCTGGCTGTGTGACATTTTGTGCATCTCTTGATTAGCACATTTGAGCTTGCTTTTGGATATACTTGGAGGTCACTTGTGTTTGCTAAAAGAATAACTGTCAGGGAATAGTTCTGAACATGATAAAGCTTAGATGTGGGCAATATGGCTCCATCAAGGAAAATATCTCTCTGAATCCTGCTAAGAACACACAAGACTTGAGGCAGCTTTCATACTACAGCAAAATATTTCAAAATCAAGCAAAAATATACATAGGTGAATTATGGACCGGGCCAATGGGGCCAGTACCCAGGGGCCCTTAACTACCAGGGACCCTGGGTTGCAAGGGGTCACAGCCCATCTACTTTGAAAACAAATATTTAATATAAGCTTGAATATGTGGGGCCCCACAGCTTATACAAGGCCCCCTCAATAGGCCCCTGTGACTATGAGGGGCCTCAGTTCTCTAATAGAACTCTTTTGCCCACCTGTTTCTAATTACATTTTTTGAGCCACTCTTTAACACTGCTTGTATCATATTTGATACATATCTTTCTAGAGCCTCTATATCATCAACATGATGAAAACTCATGCTGTGTAGTAGATGTTTTCTGCCTCCTGGTGAAAGTTTCCATGCTCTTATGGAAGTAGATGACCTAGTAATGTATTTTCCAAAACGGTTACCTTCACATTGTGATGCACTCGTCTTTTTGATGTGAAATCTTGATTTTGATAAAGAAAAAAGTACAACAATGATTAGATTTTTACTGATATTTCAAAATGAGTATTTATTGAATTGAAGCAACATGTGATTACTTAAAATTTTATTATTTTATAGACAAACTGTGTTGAAAATGTGTGTATCAAATATGATACAACAGGCTTTGGAGGTATATCTCTCAATCATCATTCCATTCCATTCATGTCCACCAGAATAAAAAAGCTTTTAAAATACTGACATATAATTTTTAAAGATATATTTGAAGTTTGATTTATTTAACATATGCTGCTTGCTCTGTCATTATATAGATTTTGTGGTTTTTATACATATATCATGGTTTGTTATTATAATGTGATCTTACTATTAAAAAAGGCTTTAAAAATTTTTTTCAAACATCAATATAGTGTTTGGTGTATAAAAACAAGATAATTGATAAAATGAATACATTAAAAAAATCAAATTGCATTTGAAGTGCTGAATTGTAATGTCATACATTTCGATAGAGCAAGGAGAGGAAGTTGTCAGGGCCAAACTCCAAAACATTTGGCATCTTTGAAAATCCCAGGGTGTCCTCTTAAGATACACAAACTATATTCTATTCATTGCTGTAACTGCATGTTTGCCCTACATTACAAAATATAACTTGGCTTAGTTGGTTGGGAAAAATAAGTTTTTGATATTTTATTTTGTCTGGTACAAAAGTACTGATTTAACTAGATCCATAAAGTTTGTCAAGACAAAATATAATAGTCTTAAAGTTTTTAATTATTTTAAATAGGGTATAAATAGGGTATAGGGATGATCACTTCTAAATGGAACATGAGATGAGCACATGCCAGAACTGCCTGAACTCTTTGCCGAGTTTCACCAAACCCATGCATAGATGCTGTAAGAGCCTATTTTTTAAATTGTTTAATATTTAAAGTGTTTGATGAAGTTAACATATTTAATAATGTATTATTGCCCCTTTAAATATATGCATGTTTACACATATTGTTAAATTGCTTGTTTTGTTTTTTGTATGCATAATTTGTAGTAGTTACAAGTATTTACACTGAGTTTACATTGATATGCATAGCAAATGCTAAAATAGTACTGTTTGTTTAAGAACAGTGGCTGTTCAGCGAACAGTTCAGTATCCATGCTGTGTGTTTGAATTAATCTGACTGTAAATAAGAGAGACTTAAATAAATATACAAAAGTGTATTGCGTGGATCTCAGCTTTAAAATATTATTAAATCAAAATGAAAATTGGCACATATTCCAAAAAAAGGACCATAACAAAACAATATATTTTCCGTTTGCTGTGTCCTGAGGATTGTATCAGTGCTAGTGTGTTGCACGAGTAGCCTCAATGGCATAGGTTCTGGTCTCATGGAAATCAGTAAGTACCTTAATTGCATTCATCTAATCAATGAGTGCAATTGAGAGGTTGCATTTTCCCTCTAAGATTACATTTTTACTTCACTGATGGTTAGGTTTAGTGTTTGGATTAGGACGTGTGGTTAGTACAGTAAAATATTCATTCCTTTAGACTGTATTACATAATTTACAACTAATAACAACTCTCTTTACAACTCTCTTTTGGTGCCACTCTGTGGACATTTCACCCAGAAACTTGAGTGCCAACCATCTGGCTGGACTTGCGAGAGTTGCATGCGACATTCATATACTGTGTTTATTGTGTTTGTTTAGAGTCCCACAGAAACCCTACACCTACCCCTCTAAATCTAACCTTAACATTAGAAAGCAACTTTTGGACTGACAAGTGCTGTCATATGATCAGAAGGAGTAGTTTCTAGTGAAACTATAAATATCTGACTTTTCCAAGGTCAGGTCATAGTTGATGGGGATTAGGATCTTCAAATTCACAATCTATAGCAATGTTACATATAACTGTTCCTGAAGCCCAAACACAACACATTTTGCATATTAACACTGTATACTAACACACCCATTTCAGGTGTTATCCTAATGCAGATGTAAGATGTTTACTCGTTTCACTGCGGTAATATTTAAACATTGCAAGGAAGCATTGACCCCACTCTTTGATGTAAAGCATATTTTAAAGTGTATGTTGTCCATCCTTTCTTAATAGCACTGTGGTAATTACTGCTTGTAATCCATAAGTATTTTGCCATGAAATTCACAAATCCAACCAGGGATTGAGCTTGCTTTTAAAAGAATTTAACACTGAGGTTTGTATTATTAACCCTCTGATTCATGAATTATCAAATCATGAAGTTAAAACTTAACTTCATGTTAACCTTTTCATGAGTAGGGTCTAAATTCCTCTGCAGTGCCCCCTGGATTGAGTTATTTTGCACGTGACACTGCACAGCCAGTAGAGAGGAGTAGTTTATATATATATATATATATATATATATATATATATATATATATATATATATTACAGTAAACATGTGAACAAATGGGTTATGTCTGCTGTAATGTTTTTGTTTTATTTATTTGTATTTTTATAGCTGTAAAAATCAAGTGTGTGTGTGTGTGTGTGTGTGTGTGTGTGACAAGCGCTAATGTAAACAGACTTGGTTGCGTGCTTCGGATAATCGTGCCCGATCAGCATGTTTTCACTGTGAGTATACGAGTTTTAAACGGTTGTCATGGTGCTTTTGTGATAGTTTGGCTGTCTGTTTCAGAAAACAAACGTATTATATGCCTGAAAAGACTGTTTGAGTTGCTGTTTGTGTGAATGAAAACCGCATCTGCACCTAAGCAGACGTGGCTGCGTGCATGGGAAGATCACGTTTAGATATGATGGATGTGCATATACAAACTGTGAACTGTTATTGTGAAACTTTGGTGAAAATTTGTCTGTTTGTTACATAAATAAACATATTATGTGCTTGAAAAGACTCTTTGAGTAGCTGTTTGTTTGACGAATGACAACCGCTACTAATGATGTATTGACTGTGTGTATAAGAGCTGTAAACTTTTTATTTTGGTACTTTGGTGACGAGCTGGATGTGTATATAAAATAAACTTATTCTGTGGTTTAAAAGACTATATGAGTATCTTTTTGAGCGAATATAAATTACAGACGCTTGACCAGCGCAGCCCATGTTGGCGTGAAAGTCGATTTGAATCTTGCATCTTGTAACGTAACTGGCTGTTGCAGAAACACGTTATTAACCATCACATGTGTGTGACGGTACGTGTGAAATGGTTAAAAGAAAGAATATATTTTGTGTTTTGAGAGGGTTACACATCTGTCCCCTGCAATAAAATATTCTATTATACAGTATCTTATTTTTTTATAATACCCCCATTTGTGGCATAATATTAATTACCACAAGAAATTTTAGACTTTTCTCTTCTATTAAATAATAAAAAGAAGAAGCAAAAATCAAGGTTACAGTGAGTCACTTACAATGGAAGTAAATTGGGCCATATTTTGGAGGGTTTAAAGGCAGAAATGTGAAACTTATAATTTTATAAAAGCACTTACATTAATTATTCTGCTAAATGTTTTATTTGACCTATGAAGTTGTTTAAATTGATGTTTTTGTGGTCATAGGGTTTTATGGTTTACTAAGTTACGTAGTCATGGCAACGGAGATGTTAAATTGGATATAGACTTAACTTTACACAGAAAAGGTTAGTAAGCGATTTTATCACATTAAAATCATGTTAAGATTCATATTGTTTACATCTTGTGACTATACTTTTGAAACAGTGAGTATCTTAACCTTTACGGATCTGTCCCATTCACTTCCATTGTTAGTGTCTCACTGTAAACCCGATTTTTACTTCTTTTTTTCTTTTTTAAGAATAGGAGAGGCAAGTCGAAATATGTTTTAAAACCTGAATATTTTTTTAATACAATTTTTTGCTCCAGTCACATGGTCATGTCATGTGACATGTGGTATGTTTGTTTTGATATTGTTTCATTGGCAACTTGACCATATAAGTTTAGGACATAAGTTTGTATATATCCCTTATATCTCATTAGTTTACACACCCCTTTCAGAATTTATAAAAAATATATATAGATAAGATATACTGTATGTGGTCATATTTTTATATTAGGTACTGGCCATTTGAAGCTGCATAATAGATATTTACATATATCCCACAAGACAAAATAGTAACAATTTACACAAATCATCCTGTTTGAAAGTTAACGGTGGATCCACGGATCGCAATAATCGGTTGATTTGAGGATCAGGGTTTTTGCACGCAAGACCGCGTCCAATGTCGCGTTGTGATGCTTTGACTACTGGGGTAAAGGCACCCAAGTGACTGTCACAAGTAAGTTCTTTACTTTTCTCTTCTGCTTACCTATTTACCATTTAAGGAAAAAAATCTGCGTGTTTTAATCTGCCAACAATTTTGTATGTTAAGGCTATACTTGATGTTAGATGCTAGGTTGTCGTGCTGAACTGAAATTCGTTTCATTTTTATACCAGTGTGACTGAGGTTTTCTTTCGGGAAGTCTTGTCAGTATCTACATTTTTGGAAACAATATTAAAAATTGTAATGAACGCATTCTCAATTAAACTTAGCCTAAATTTATCGTCGGTATCTGTATTGCTTTTACAAATTATATTTTGTTTTATTTTCGATAAGAATCTTAGAAGAAATCATGCTGTATGTAAATCTCTCAAACTTTTAATAATGCAATTGGAACCGTGCAACCACACGTAAAGCGTAGCCTAAATATAGGTAAAAATATAGATAAGAAAATGATATGAAAAAATAACGTGTTCGATTATCGATGTTTCCATTCTGATACACCAATAATACACTAAACACATTGTAAGCTTTTTTCGCATTTTAATTTAGACAGTCTTTTATCAAATGAAAAACTAAATATTTTATGTTTTATTAATTCAATTTTGTTAAAACATTACACAGTTCAATTCGATGGAATTTTGTTATGAAATTGAAATGCGTAAATATCTTAAAAATAGGCTAAAATATATTTTTGAGTGTACGGTCTATGCTAATATATTATATATAGGCTAACAAGAAGACTGTTGTTGTTGCCTACAACTAATATCAAATATAGCGCTGTGCGGGTTACTTCGATTACTGGGGCAAAGGGACGCAAGTGACCATCACAAGTAAGTCCTTTTCTTCAAAACTCAAAATGTTTGTGTTGTAGTAGCCTATTCGTCATTTGTTAGTCGCTTTGGATAAACAGCTGCTATATAATAATAATAATAATACTAATAGTAATAATTTTGTGTTTCTCTTCGCTTTAGTTATTTACGAGGACAATATTTAATGAAAAATAATATCTCGTGTTAACCCATGTTTGCTGTTTAGCATAGACAATTTTTTTAACGTAATCTTTCAAGTAAAAAAAAAAACAGTAATTACTTTTTTATCTTTAAATCTGATCGTATTATACAGTATATAGGTTTTAACAGGGACTTTTCAGTCCTAATGGTTGATTTTTTTCGGACTACTAAAACGAACATATTAAAACTTATATGTTAGTTTTAATTATAATTTTTTTCTTATACACTTCTTTACCATACCTTCATTTGTTTGTCGTACTTTTCTTTGTAGAGATTTTATTGCTCTAGCCTTGTCCCACGCCAGTCTTAAAAAAAAAATAAAAAAAATAAATAATAAAAAAAGGTCATTTAAAATGTCCTTTAAAAATAAGCAATGGGAATCTAAATAGGGGAGTTAAATAAGGTAATCATAAACCTTTTCAATGTTTATCTTATAAAATAATTTTTATATCAAATTTTAAATAAATATCGACGGCCCCTCAGTTGTCATTTTCATCACGACTGACAGTTTTGGCAATAGCACAGTTCTATAAAAGTTAGTGATCTTCGTTTCTAATAAAATAGTTGTCAGAGAAGAGCATACTTGAGATGAAATTTAAGTGTGATATGTAAAAAAATCATGGTATAGATCACTTATGAACCGTTTTGTGCGTGTGTGTGTGCGCGCGCTTCTTTTCCAATCAAACTGTTTAAATTTATGCATAAATTATGAAAATATTCTTTGTTTTTAGGATGCATATAATTCTATATAGGAGTCATTTTATTATATCATATCAAACCCAATACATAATTTGATATGGTGGAAATTTTCATGACTTTTCAGAATTCTCATGTGATGCATGTATATTATTGGCATTGTTAATGGACAAATTAAATAAACAAGTGACAATGAAAAGTGTGTTTTAGGAGAGTTTTATAAAATAATTTTATAAAAGTCCATTGATCAAAAGTACCCATAAGGAAGGATCATCACCAGTTTAGGTATAATCTTTTTTTTGTTGTTGTTGTTGTGTGTTTCTCCCCTTTTTAGGTACAGATCCCAAACCACCGGTCGTGTTTGCGATGTCTCAGTGTGAATCTACCCCTGGTTCCCGAATTCTTGGTTGTTTGGCCTCTGGGTTTTCCCCTGCTGAATCGCTCAATTTCAAATGGACTGATCAAAGCGGAAGTGCCCTGACTGACTTCATCCAGTATCCTTCAGTAAGCACTGATGATAAGACAATAAAAATCAGTCACATCACTATTACCAATGAGAAATGGAATCAAATAGTGTGTGAAGCAGAGCACCCATCGAAAACAGTTAAACAAGAATTCAGAAAAGGTAAGTACAGATATGAATAGTGAGCAAAATGTTTTAGCAATCAGGTTGCACAGATGAAGCAGTTGAGTTCAAGGTATAGTGAATGCTTGCAGTGCTTTACTTTATGAACATTTCAGATGGTCTCCACATAGTTGTTTCATTGTGTTAAAACATAAATTGTTTCAATTATAGTGAGTCCACACACACCAACTCTGAGCCTGGTTCCTGTAACAACTCAGAAGAGCACATTTGTCATCTGTGTTATTGAGGACTTTTATCCCAAAGTCCTCACTGTAACATGGAAAGTTAATTATACCATCAGCCAGAACCAGCCAAATCTGGAGTACAAAAAGAATGAAGATACAGGTCTTTACACTGCTCAGAGTCTTTATAAAGTTGGCAGTGAGATATGGAATACTAAAACTTCCTATACTTGTGAGGTCATGCACCAGAGCATAAATCAATCACAAACAAAAAACTTTAAAGGTAAATAGTCATGTAATGTTATTTTGACCTCTTTTTTGTTGTTATTGTTGTTTTTCTATCTCACTTCTGTCTCCAATGCACGCATGTACCTTCCACCAACATGATGCCCGAAAACAGATGCAGTGTACATTAATTCAAATTAAGGCATTAAATCATCTTCTCACACTCCCTTGTAGCTACTTTTGCACTGACTCTGAAGCCACCCATGGAGAGAGAAATATTCAACCCAGATGAAAAAAGTAAATCCAAAGTTATCTTAAAGGCTGTTGTTTCTGGAGATGAGCAAAATGCAGTGAGAGATGCTTCGGTGTCATGCAAAGTAGAGGATAAATCTGTAGATGTGAAATCAGGTGACGTCCAGACTTCTAAAGACAGCTCACAGTCTATTAGAATCCACAATGTCACTGTTGACCACGAGGAATGGTTTAATGGTAAAATGGTCACCTGTACCACTCGAGACAGAAATGGAAAAGAAATCAAGGAGGAGATCCATTTTAATAAAGGAGGTAAGTGACAATTTTAATTTTATTTTTATTATTTTGTCTCACAGTGCCATTAAAAGATTCTGAAAAAAATGCCATTTGAACTGCTGTGAAGTGCTGTTGACACTGTGGAAATGCATTGACTGGCATTATATAGTCTCATTAATCTCCCATAATCATTGTTATATGATCTTTTTTATATTCCCAGATTTAGACAAAAAGGATCCCAATGTTTTCATTTACAGACCAGACAATGATACACTCTCTTATGTTTCTCTGGTGTGTGAGGTCAACAGCCCTCAACTTGGTGATGTTTATATCATGTGGACAGTGGGCGACGGAAAATACATTGAGGCCCCTACCAGTGGTCCAATCCGCCATAACAACCGCATGTCTGTCCTCAGCATTCTAACAGTGACTGCAGAAGAATACAAAAAATACACAATCTCCTGTGCTGTCAAACATGCCAGCAGGAACAATAAACGCTCACCATTAATAGTATCAACAAGCAAAAGTAAAGCAAAAGAATGTCTTGCTATGCAAAATGATTATTAATAATCTGTCAGCCTTGCATAATATTGAAAATATCTGCCTGATATTTTCAATATGATTGTTTTTCTCTTGCTCATTTGGATAGTCTGAAATGCTATTGTCCTGTTCCTCTCTTTTAATGTATTTTTTTTATTTTGTTCTTTCTTTCTGTTTGTATCACTGTACTGCATGGGTCAAACACCAATGCCACATTGCACCCAAAACTATACATGTAAAGTGTTAATGCAGGGAAATAAATATGATCAATTGAAAATATAATGAGCATAATAAGTGCAAGATTAAAAAAAAAAAAAATTTCATGAGCAAAGATTTATGATGACCTGTGTGATACTTACATGTGCTATTTTATGTTTTGTGCTGTGCTTATTGTGCCACTGTTACTGTTCTTGTGGACTTCATTTTCATGCTCACTAAAAATTAAGATGCCTTTAATGCCGAAACACTTCTCTGTTGCAAAGATTTGTTTTGGTTTTACTGTCTGTTAGCATATTTGTTTGTACGTGTTTTGTATATCATGTGTCTTTACAATATTAAGTATTAAATTTGTGTTTTTGCATTATTTTGTGACAAGTTTATTGGAGGCTTAAAAATCAGAAACATTTGTCTGTGGTTGATTCAGTGTTGAAAATCATAAGTATATCAGTACACAGATTTCTCATGGTAATGACGTTTAGGTTATATTCATTTCCTGCAAGTGACTATAATCACTTATAAAGTTATAATATACCGCACATCTTTTAAATGTTAAATTTGAATATTAAGAGAGATAGCATAGATATGAAAAGAGTGCAGATGTTTTGGGGATGTATAATGGTTACATGTAACATCACTATATCAGGATTAGATGCAAATAGCAAGTTACTCACTAAATGATCATTTTGATTTCTAAATATCTTAATGCGAATATTTATATCATGATGCACCGACCAAATATGTCAGGTAGTGGGCTTATCTGGTCATGTGTACATTCACAGTGCATATGAGTTTAATGTGATTACACATACGCAATACAATTGTGGCGACTGTGTGCTTGAGTGCTTTTAAAACGCCAAATTTAGGTCCTGTAGATTGATGATTTAGATGTATGATTTGTATAGCACACTGTGTATACTGTGCAAACCATTCATGTCCATCTTTGTGTGAATGTTTTTTTTTTATTTTTTTTAAAGGTGAGCCACTAGAGCCAGAGACAGGCTTTGCTTTGCACTGCAATGAAAGTGTTTTGGAGGAGGATGAGTTCAGAAGTCTCTGGTCCACTGCCACATCATTTATCTTCCTCTTCCTGTTTTCTCTGACCTACAGTGCTCTGCTCAGCTTCTTCAAGGTAACCAAAAATTACTAAATGGTAGAGCATTTTAAAGTAGAAGAACATGCATTCTGGGACTATTTTGCTCGACTGTCTAATACATACTGTTACAATTCTACACTTTATTCTTAAATATATATATATATATTTTAAATACATTTTTACTATTGTATGCTTTTTTTTAATGAAACTGTTTTCATAAGATATAATTATTGTCTTTATTTATTTTCAGATGAAGCAGTGAATATGGAGTGATTTGGAGGTTATTTGTTTTTCTTGTCAAATTGTATCTTAGTCTAATATATTTTGAAATCAAAACAAGAAAAGAAACAATTCTCTGTTGCTCTGTCCATGACATTATTGATATTGTTGATATTATTGATTTAACTGATATTTTTGAAACTATACTGTTTCCCTTTATCCAAACATTTTTGGTGATTATTGATAAAGATGTGCTAAGTGTCATACACATCAATAAAGTCTTATTCTGTTTACTCTGTCAAGTTTTTTACATTTTATTCTTTAAAATATCTTCTCTCTCACACACATTTACAAGTGATATTATATGTTATGCAGCATCAGTAGTATTACTGGTTGTTATTGTAACATGAGCTGTTTCTTAGAACAGGGGTGTAACACCAAATTTTGGGCCCAGGATGCAGAAGTATTTTATCACCCCCTAAATAATGTCTTTTAGATGAAAATGTAACATTGCTATATTATGTATAAGTAATTCGCAACTTTTCATTTTATTTTCAAACACAAATATACTTGAATCAAGCAATAATAATAATTTTTAAAAAAATAATAAAAAAAACACTGCCTACTAACAAAATAAATTATACATGTATAAATTGCAAAAATTTCTTGTTGGCAAAGCCACCATAAGATTTCAGAAATGAGTGCCATGTTGTTCAGTTAATTCTGAGGCATTACTGCTGTCAGGTATTTTTTATCAAGTCTTAACTTTTAAATGACATTTACACAGGGTGCAAAATTAACTTAAAATATTACAAAACAAATTCTCATATTTATTCTAATTTGCCAATTATAAAAATCTTTAATAATAAAAAAACAAGTATTTCTTACACTCTAACCCAACTTTCTAAATTACCTTTCTAACCCAAAATGCTGGGTTGAGTCTGCTGGGTCATATTGTTGGGTTATTTTTATCCAAACCATGCTGGATTAATTTAACCCAACGTTTGTTCTGTCCAGTATATAACCCAGCCAATTTTAGAGTGTATGGCTTTCACTGACCTACTATACTTACAAAAGTACGTACTGTATATCTGTCAAAATACTAAAGGAAGACCGTTTTCATATATGTAACGTGCTTTTTTCCAAATACAAGTGGAATCTGAATATGTATATGCTCAAATACACAAACTACAACCATGAAAATATATTTTGCATTATTTATTTGTTTCTATGACAGTGGAATTATGTAGCTGCCCCCCCACTTGTATTAGTGAAATACAACACAGGTTATTCAATGTTTTATATATCGTCATGAATTTGTTCCTCACATATTCTTTTGGTGGCTTTATGTTAGAAGAAATACTAAAGTGTGCGAGTATTCAAAATGTGTAATTATATGATATATCACAAGAGCTCAGGATGAAGATGAGGGCAAAGACATATGGAAATTTAAAAAAAAAAAAAAAAAAAAAACTGCTAAATCAGACAGGCTAACTAATAATGCAGTCTTTAAACCATGTTTTTTAAACCAGCGGTAGTGAAAGTAATAGTTCATTTCTGTATTTCTCATATTCTGTAATCTCCAAACACATAATTTCAGTTCTTTAAGTCGCAAAGAATTAGGACTGAAACAAACTGTATAGAAATTAAATATTTTCCTAGAAACGCTGGAATTGAGAGTACTACTACAACCCTGGAGATGGTTTTTTTTCTCTCTCTCTCTTCATCTTCTGTTCTCTGTTGTATTTAAATGTTCTGTCTCAGAGGAACAGGGTGACCACCAAAGCATAACATTCAGAACAGCTGCAAACCGTTGTGTACTTGAGGAAACCGAAATGTAATAAAATACCTGATGTGCTAAATACAATTCAAAATAATTACAGTTGTCTCAATAATATGAAGTGAGGAGATTAGTAAATATTCAATTTTTATTTTTATTTTTATCTTGCTCCTCCAAACCTCCTGAAATGAAGTTGATGGTATGGGTGCAGGAGGATTACCCAGGGATACAGGTCAATAGTCATCTCTGCACTGTTGCTGAATTTAAATGTTCTACATGGGTGATCAGCAAACTAGTTCCTAATCAACTGCCAACACCTGTGTGCTCAGAAAAAACTGAAATCTTTCATTGAAATAAAAGAACATTCTATGAAAATCATGTAAAACATGCAAAAAACAGTTGTAACACTGACCTGAAATTATCTCACCTTACAAATCATGCAAGTTTTAGAGAGAAATATTAAAACACATGTTTTTTTTTTCTTCAGTAAATGAAAGAGCATCAGAGATTGAGTAATGTTTTGTTATATAGTCAGATAGATTGATTTGACACCATATTTGGGTATTCAATTGGATTAAAATGAATGAATTCTTTGAGTTGTTTCGAATGTTCAGAATTAGATTTATGCGAGAGCATCTCAGTATTCAGGGCCTCTCTTTCTTCCTCTTGATCTCACACCTGCAGAACCGAAACTGCTTTTACGCTACATTTCTTAGAAAGGTTGGAACTTTCTCTGTCCTTGCTTAAAATGGTATGGTTGATCACCACTTAAATGTTCAAATATGGTATGGTTTATTTTACACTAATTATTCATTAAATTATTCAATCATTACTCCACAAATTTAATCTAAAAAGTAATTATTTTAAATGTAATCTTAACTCAATATGAATAATTGTCCCCCTTATGCTATTTTTCACTTAGGAATAATTGCTTATGTTTGAAATCAGCATTTGTAATTTTGCTCTGAATAAAAGTCAGCTAAATGAACAAATTACTTTTAAAAATGTAGATTACTGAATTTTAGGTGAATCCTAAGTATAAAAACACATGAAAACCACGTAGTAGCTAATAATAATAACGTGGTGAATTGAAAGTGCACATGAGAATAAAGAAGTGTAAAGGCATATTGCAATCTAGCGATTGTTGTAAAAACAAACGGTAAGACATTGACAGTATTTCGTGTAAAGGGGTTTGGCAACATCTCTTACGCCTGCGTGCTTTGCCATAAAACCAATGTTCTGTCGCCCTCTAGTGGTAAAAAAAAACAACAAACCAAACAAACAAAAAAAAAACCTTTTGCTTGCATAAAGGTATGAAGTCAGAGCCGCGGCTTTAGAAGCTGTTTCTCCGTTTTGGAGAAAAAATAGGCTAATAAACGCTGGGGACGGGAAGAGAAAAATGGGAAAAGTTTGTAATTCTTACTTTAAAGCGATACGATATTAGTGATCCTGTATTAACACAACAGTTAAGGGAATAGTCACTTTTCTAACTACACTGTACTATAACTTTCTTTCAGCAGGAGGCGATACTGTGCAAGCTTACCATGATGATTGCAGCTGCCAAAGGAGAGGGATAGTAGATACACTGTAGAGATGGGAAGATCGGATCATTTTACTGACTTGAATCTTTGGGTCTCATTCAGCAAATTGAACGAATCTTTTATTCAAGTCATTTCATTCATTTGAGCAGAATTAAATGAAGATTTTTGCCAAATCCCCCACAACACGTCTACTTACGCAAACTTTGATTATAGTCCCAATAAGGAAAAATTGATAATGCAACCTAGGACAAATTATGAGAAACAGAAAGATTAGTTCACCTCTGGAATCTTCTTTTCCGAGTTGTTCGTTCTTTTGTCACGTGACAGCCGTATAGCTATGCAATTTTCACACAGGAAACAAATGATTAGTTCACCTCGGGGGGGGGCGGCATGCAAGATGGCCCCATGTTAACAAGCTCGTTTAAGTAGCTTGTGAGTAAAAGGAGCAGTCTTACTTTACCATTAGGTGAACTTTTATAATTATAGTGTCATGGCTCTCTGATTTCTACATTTACTGAGTCATTGGAGACAGTATGGCCAAACGTTCTGCTAAAAATTCTATCAGAAATCTCTCGAGTTCGCCCGCGGAAAGTCAGGTAGAAAACACGGTGCACACTTCTCAGGCAGATGCCATGCACACACATGACTATGCTAAAAATATCGATTTAGATACTGCTGCTGACATAATTTCTCTACCTGAAACTCCAGACAAACGTCCAGCGGCTGAGAAATTGCATGTAGCACTGAATGTTGATGTACCAAATTCTGTTATTTTGGCTGCAGTTGAGAAAATAGGCAAACTCCAAGAGGAATCTTTGGCAAGGCTCCATTCTGTGGAAATGTTGGTTCAAGAAAATACTGCTTCTATTCGCTCCCTCTCCTCTTCCATGTGTTCTTTGGCAAGGAAATCGAAGACGTGACCAAAAGAGTTGCTTCTCTGGAGAATATGATTGCCACTGTTACAAAAGAAAACGAAGCTCTTCGTCAGTCATGCCTGGAACTGGATGAATACAAACGGAGATGGAACTTGCGTGTTGCAGGCATTCCTGAATCTAACAATGAGAATGTAAAACAAGTTATCCTGGATATCTTCAGAAATGTTTCACCGGATTCTGCTTCATCTCTCATTATCTCTGTGGACATTGTACACAGACTTGGTCCCAAATCTGCCACGGATCGTTCTCGTCGCATTATAGTCCAGTTTACTTCACGCAGCATCAGAGACAAAATCTTGAAAGATGCTAAGTCTTCTGACTACCTGCAATGGAATAAATACAGAATTTTGGAGGACTTGTCTTTGACCATGAAGGAGGAACGCAACAAATTCTTGATAATGGGGATGTCTACTTCTTGCAAGAAACTCCGTCTAAGGAGGATGAGAAATTTTGGCAAAATCAATGGGGTAATAAGATTTTATTTTGTCATGGGACTCAGCAGGAGTTGCTGTTCTTTTTAGTAAAAATTTTAGTGGCTCTATTATCGATTCCTCATTTTCATCAGAAGAAAGATGGATATTGGTTGTGATACAAATGGATGATTCTTATTTTATTTTAGTCAACGTATATGGTTGTAATAGATCAAACGTGAATGCCACCCTTTTGTCAGGGATTTCTTTGCTTGTTATTGATAAGCGGCATAAATTCCCTTCTGCTTATGTGATTATTGGAGGAGATTTTAATGAAGCCTCTAACTTTATTGAAGATCAATATCCTCCGAGAAAGTGTCAAAATGCTATTAATCCGGTAATTTCTGATTTTTGTCAATCTTTATATTTAATTGATGCACACAGATTCCTATATCCTGATTCTACCTCTTTTATGTGGTTTAAGTCAAATTTAACTCAAAAATCTCGCATTGATTTGTGGTTAGTTTCAGTTTCTTTGATCTCATTTTTGATATCTGTTTCTTGCTCTCCTTCACCACTAACTGATCATTGTGGTATTGATTTGATTTTGAGGCCACATAATTCAAGATCATATAATCCTGGATACTGGAAACTAAACTGTCACCTGCTTCTTAATGAATCTTATTGCACAGGTATAAAACAGTTAATTAATAAAATCAAATCAAGGTCAGATATTTCTTTTATGTCTAAATGGGAACTTGTCAAATTTGAGTGCAGGAAATTTTCAATTTATTTGAGCAAAAACCTCTCCTCTGAGAAAATAAATAAATACTTTTTACTTAAGAATATTTCAGAGACAGCTTTCAGAAAAAAACAGATATCTCAATTTGTTTCTAAATTTTATCTAAACTTATATTCCTCTGCATTTGATAGTGTTGCAGATGACTCCTTTTTTGATATGATAACTCCTGTTATCTCCCAGAGTTTGGAAAATAATAAATCTATTTGTGATCTTCCACTTACAATGAAAGAGTTGGTTGGGGTGGTAGCAAAATCCCAGCTAAATAAGTCATCTGGTCCTGATGGTCTACCCTTGAATTTTACAGGGTTTTTTTGGGATCATATAAAAGATTTACTTAGTGAGGCTTTAAAGGAATGTATTGAGCAAGGAGAATTTACCCCTACTATGAAGCAAAGTTTAATCATTTTAATACAAAAGCCAAATAAAAATATTAATGATTTAGATAATTGGAGGCCTATTTCTCTTCTAAACACAGATTATAAGATTCTGGTAACTGTGTATGCTAACCATTTTAAAATATGTTTAGAAGAAATAATCTCAGAAACACAATCAGGTTTCATGAAAAATCGGATTATTTCTAATAATATCTGCCTTATTTTAGATTTGCTGGACTATTCTGATTTGATTAGTAATGATGACCGTATTCTTTTTTTGGGATTTCTTTAAAGCATTTGACACGATTTAACATAAATGTATTTTTTAGAGCTTTAGATAGATTTGTGTTTGGTTTGCTCATGGGTCTGAGCGTAAGGCCAGGGTAGCAATTTAAAAAAATAGATTTTCTGGAGATATTTTGTATTCTGAGGGGGATCCCACTGATCACTATGTTTTTTGTTTTTTTTTGTTTTTTTGGTTACAAAATTAGATCTTTTGACTATACTTATAGTTAACTTTTATGGGTGCAACTCTAAAAGTGAAAATGATGTTCTGTGTCAGAGGTTAGAGTCGATTAACACACTGTTTATCCAAATTCCCAAATTCACTCTTATTAATTGGAGGAGATTTTAATATCACTTTGGATAATGCTCTTGATAGATGGCCCCCTCATGCTTTATCTTCTTCCAATACCACACTGAAGGCCTTTATGCAGAAATTTGGAGTAATAGATTTCAAATTCCCTGGTTTGAAATCCTTCACTTGGAATAATAAGGCGTGTACTGTCATTTCTCATATTTATTACTGGTTAACCTCTTGTAGCTTACAGAAGGAAAATGTTTTTGTCAGTATTCTTCCCACGCCATTGACAGATCATAAAGCAGTCTCTGTCAATACTGCTTTGTAATCTTCCTTTTCCACCAACTATTATAACTCTTATTGTAAGCTTAATAGCTCAGTTCTTGAACATGAATCTATAAAGGTGACCATTCCCGGCTTGATTACACAATATTGAAATATTGCTCAGATTAGTAATGATTATTTTAATAATTGGGAACTACTTAAATTTGAAGTTAGCAAATTCTTAAGAAAATATGGACGTTTGTTGTCTAATGCTAGAAAATTTGAAGAAAATAGCTTAGTCTCTAAAATTTCAGCTCTCCCAGTTTTTCAGACAATGAAAAAATGGAGTTTGTTACCCTTCACAACCAACTAGATGAAATCTATTAAAGAAAAGCAGAGGGGGCTTTAATTAGATCTAGACAGAGGTGGCTAGAGAAGGGCGAACAAAACTCTGCATATTTTTTTCATTTAGAAAAATTTCATGCGAAGAACACAATCTCACATTTAAACATTAATGGTACCATATCGCATGACCCAAAGACTGTCGTCAGATTACTGTTCATCTTTTTATAGCTCTCTCTGTGAGTCAAGATTTGTTGAAAGGGATACATTAGATTTCTTGAATAGTCTCACTAATACCAAATTTGTAATGAAGACAAAAAAGAACTCTGTGATAATCCTATATATTTAGAGGAAGTCCTATGTGCAATTGGGGAGCTTAAGTTAAACAAATCCCCTGGTGTGGATGTTCTATAAATGCTTTTCAGAAGAACTTGCTCCTTTTCTTTTAAATCAAAAAAGGACACATTATTTTTAGATAATTGGTGCCCAATTTGTCTGCTTAACAATGATTATAAAATTTTAACCTCTATTTTTTTCTGCCAGAATTAAAAAAACGTTGGACTCCATTATTGATGATACACAGTCAGGTTTTATGAGTAATACACATAATTCAAATAATATTAGTTTGGTATTACATCTTATTGATTACTCTCACCTGTATTCAGATGAGAGCTTTATCCTATTTCTAGACTTTCATAAGGTCTTTGATACAATCGAACATCAATTTATATATTTGGCCCTTAAAAAATGTGGTTTTGGTCATTTTTTTGTTAATACTATTAAAACTCTATATTCCAATGGCAATTGTTCGATCAAGTTGCGTTCTGGCACCTCACCCAGATTTAATCTTAATCGTGGTATTAGACAGGGATGCCCCATTTCTCCATATATATTTTTAATCTGTTCACAACTACTTGCAGATTCTATTAAATAAATTCCATTGAAGGGTATTACAGTTGCAGGTAGTGAAATTATCATTAGCCAATTAGCAGACGATACCACTCTCTTTTTAAAAAATGCAGAACAAATACTATAGCTATTAATATCATCCATGAATTTTCCAAAGCTTCAGGGCTTTTCCTGAATATTAATAAGTGTGAGTTAATGTCCTTTAAGCAATGTGAATTATAATCCATTTGTGATATTCCTATAAAAGATTAAATCACTTATTTAGGCATAATGATTGTGAAAAATGAAGATAATAAGTGTGAGCTCAACTTTTCCCCAATTATTGATAAAACAAAGAAAAGATTTAATCAATGGTTAACGAGAGACTTATCTCTTAAGGGGAGAGTACTGATTACAAAGGCAGAGGGTATCTCAAGACTTACATATGCAGCTCTCTCCCTGGTGGTCAATTATAATATTTGTAAAACTATTGATAAAATGATTTTCAATTACTTATGGAAATATAAGACCCATTACATAAGGAAATCTGTGGTGATGAACACAACTGAAAATGGAGGTCTGAACTTTCTGGATTTTACCACTCTTAACCATACTTTTAAAATTAACTGGATCAAGCATCATTTTAATACAGTAATAAACATGGAGAAAACGAGTGTTTACAGACTTTATTCTTTTAAGGTTCTCTCACTGGATTCAAATGTGCTGTGATGGTTAGTTGAGCAAACAGGAAGATCGCAGCACATCTCAAAGTTTGCAATAGATTCGTTCTAAATCCTCCTGTCCTTCTGAGTTCGTTCTTCCAAGGTAGCTTGGCTAGTCTGGTATTTATATGAACACAAATCCGTTCGCTGCATTCTTAAAATTGAGGAAACACCCAGAGACCAGCGGGGGCAGGAGGGGGGAGAAAACGAACTCGGGTTCAGTCCAAGCAATCGAAACAAGTGTGAAAGCAACCTTAAAGCATGTACTGCTCACATTTATTTCACAGTGGAGGATGAATCAGAACTAGCTGTGTTAGGTATTGAACCACAGATTGCTTATATTGAACAAAAAGAAGGGCATTTGCTGAAAGGTTGAAACCCCCGTCTCAGGATCTATTTCAGTGATATCAATAGGGACTTTTTTCTGCATGTCATTCCATTAAAAACTCTTTAATTTCTGTGCATGTTGGCGAAGTTAGTGTATAAATGCGCAGATCTGTATTTCATCTTTTTAATAGTGCAGAACTGCAGACTAATAAAATAACAACATACAGTGGATATAAAAAGTCTACACACACCTGTTAAAACAGCAGATTTTTGTGATGTAAAAAATGAAACAAAGAAAAATCACTTTTAGCACCTTTAATGTAAAAATTACAACCTATGCAATGCCACTGAAAACCAAAGTGACACATTTCAGAGAAAAAAAAAAAAAAACTTAGAATAACTTAACTGCATAAGTGTGCACACCCTTTTATAATTGGGTATTTGACTGTGTTCAGAATTAACCAATCATCAAGCATATGTGAAATAGTACACACCTGTCTTCACCTGAAGTGACTCTGATTAACTCTAATAAATCTTCTTGTTTGCATGCTACTACAAGAGCCATGGGCCACAAAGAGCTTACAAAGCATCAACAGGATCTCATTGTTGAAAGGTATCGCTCAGGTGAGGGCTACACATTTTTTCCAAGGCATTTGTTATACCATGGAACACAGTGAAGACAGTAATCAACAAGTGGAGAAAGTATGGCACAACAGTGACATTATCAAGAACAGGACATCCCTCCAAAATTGATGAGAAAACAAAGAGAAAACTGGTCGGGAAGGCTGTAAAGAGGCCTATACAGCAACATTAAAGGAGCCGCAGCTCTTTCTGGCAAGTACTGGTTGCTCCCAACATGTGACATCTGTCTCCCGAATTCTTCATCTGTCTGGGCTATGGGGCAGGGTGGCAAGACACAAGCCTTTTCGGATGAAAAAACAACAACATCCAAGCCCGCAAAAACCTATATCCAGTCTCCCAAAACCATGTGGAAAAATGCGTTATGGTCTGATGAGACCAAGATTTAACTTTTTGCACAAAATTGTAAAAGGAATGTTTGGCGCAAAAACAACACAGCACATCAGCAAAAGAACACCATACCCACGGTGAAGTATGGCAGTGGCAGCATCATGCTTTGGGGCTGCTTTTCTTCAGCTGGAACTGGGGCTTTAGTAAAGGTGGAGGGAATCATGAATAGCTCCAAGTACCAGTCAATTTTGGCACAGAACCTTCTGGCGTCTGCTATAAAATGAAAAGATCTTTCACCTTTCAGCATGACAATGATCCAAAGCACACATCTAAATCAACAAAAGAATAGCTTCAGCAAAAAAAGATGAATGGTTTGGAATGGCCAAGCCAGAGCCCAGAGCTGAATCCTGTAGAAAATCTGTGGGGGGACCTGAAGAGGGCCGTACACAGGAGATGCCCTTGCAAATTGAAAGATCTGGAATGTTTTTGCAAAGAAAAGTGGGGAAATATTCCCGTCAAGATGTGGCAAGCTAAGAGACTCCTATCCAAACAGACTGCTGTAATAAAATCAAAGGGTGCTTCAACTAAGTATTAGTTCAGGGATGTGCACACTTATGCAGTTAGGTTATTTTAAGTTTATTTATTTTTTTCTCTGAAATGTGTCACTTTGGTTTTCAGTGGCATTGCATAGGTTGTAATTTTTACATTAAAGGTGCAAAAATTCTGATATGATTTATCTTTGTTAAATATTTTTACATCACAAAAACCTACTGTTTTAACAGGGACATGTAGACTTTTATATCCACTGTATAAGCTTCAACCTTAACTCTGTGGCTTGTTCTCAAATTCTACACTTAAAGGGATAGATGATAATTATCTCAACATACAGTCATCCTTGACTCTCATGCCATCCATGTACAAGGCACACGCTCTGTGCATGCATCAAGTGCCAGTAAAAAGTGCGAGTGAATGAGCTTCTCTCTTGCGCCACGAAGACAGCAGATGTCAAGATTCATAGTGTAAAAGTAGCTACATTTTTGTCTGATTTCACCCCAATCCGATTGTATAACTTGAGAAGATGTTTAAACCACTCGAGTCGCATCTATTACCTGCATGTCCTTTTTAGAGCTTGAAAGTTTTAGACCCAATTGACTTGCATACTGACATTAGCCTTACCACATAAAGCCTATCCTTCAAAAAAATCTTTGTTTGCGTTTCACAGAAGAGAGAAAGTCATAAAACTTTGAGACGGCTTAAGGATGAGTAACTGATGGAAGAATTACTGTAAACAGACAGTTCACACAAAAATAAAAATTCCTCATCATGCAGTCCCAGATGTGTATGACTTTCTTTCTTCTGCAGTATACAAATATTTTTAGGAGAATATTTAAGCACATAAATTCATCATAAAATGAATCTATATGACTCCAGTGGTTAAATCAATATCTTTAGAAGCAATATAATAGGTGTGTGGGTGAGAAACACATCAATATATAAGTCCTTTTTTTCTATCAATCTTACTTTCAAATTTGTAACGTATACTCAGACTCGAGGATGATGTTTGAACCCAAGCAGGTATTTATTGACACACAAAGACAGCAGGTAAGTGTTGATGTGACAGTACTGGGTTGCAGTGGTGATAGTTTACGTGATGAAAACTAATGCTGATAAAGATGGAAACAAAGACAGCAGGTAAGTGATGACATGACAGTACTGGGTTGCAGTGGTGTTAGTTTACGCGATGAAGACTAATGCTGATAGAGATGGTGACTTTCCTTGAGGTGGAGGGTTTGCAACAACGAAGCTTGCGTTGAGGAGTTGGACACTGGAGAGGAAACGTTTGGAGTAGAAGAGTCGCTGGAGAGGAGAGGAAAGCAGCGGTAGAAGTTGGCAAATCCTAGGAATCGCTGGAGCTCCTTGATGGTGGTTGGAGTGGGCCAGGATTGCACTGCTGTTACCTTCCCCTCGTCCATCCGAATGCCTTCCAGGCTGATGATGTAGCCAAGGAACTGGAGGGATGTCTGGTGGAAAGAACACTTCTCAGCCTTGAGGTACAGGTGGTATTCCCTCAGCTTTTCCAACACGAGCGCTACATGATGACAATGGTCTTGTTCCGAGAGTACACCAGTATGTCATCAATGTAGACAAGGACGAATCGTTGGAGATACTCATGGAACACCTCATTCATGAAGCCTTGGAACACGGAGGGGGCATTGACCAGGCCATACAACATCACCCGGTACTCGTAGTGGCCTGTAGGAGTCTTCCACTCATCTCCCCTCCGTATTCGAATGAGGTTGTAAGCGCTGCGAAGGTCCAGCTTGGTGAAAACTGTGGCTCCTCTCAACAGTTCCAAGGCAGCTGGGATGAGGGGAAGTGGATACCGGAACTTAATCGTAATCCTGTTGAGGGAGCGGTAATCAATACAAGGGCGTAGGCCTCCGTCCTATTTAGTCACGAAGAAGAAACTCGAAGCAGCAGGGGAAGTGGAAGGTCGGATGTAACCTTGGCTGAGAGCCTCCTTGATATAATCCTCCATTGTTTTCCTCAGGAATGGAAAGTGGGTAGACTTTGCCACGGGGCACTGGCACACCAGGGAGGAGGTCTATCTCACAGTCCCTGGTCGATGAGGTCAAATCAAATCACTTTTATTGGTGGTAGTTGTTAGGCACGTTAAGGGCAGAAGATGTCCTGGAAGTGTGAATAACAGGAAGGGATCTCCAGAGGGGTTGTACTGGCAGGGCTCTCAATGATGGTATTGACATTGAGAGGGGAGAGTTTCTGATGGGCATGCAGGGTCTGTGAGTGAGTCGGTTTGGGAAGCAGGCAGGGAAACATTGAGGCCCCCATTTCAGGACATTGCCAGAAACCCAGGAGATGACTGGAGAATGTTGTATAAGCCAGGGACGCCCTAATACAATGTCTGTGGTGGAATTCTCCAGAACCAGTAGGGTGATGTCTTCGTTATGCAGCCATCTCACATGGAGTTTTACAGGACCCACACAGTGATGAATAAAACCTTTTCCTAAGGGCTTGCCAGTTATGGAGTGGATTTGAAGCTTGTGTTCGCAGGGTCGTTCTTGAAGCTGGAGTTGATGACAGCGCATCCAAGATGAAATTGCCAGCTGAGCCTGAGTCAAGTAGTGCGGATACTGAAAGAGATATCAGGAGTTGTAAGCGTTACACAGGTTACTAAAGGAGAAGTACTGACCATAGTTGTGGTCAGGTGGCTCACCTTAGGACGGGGAGGTCGAGTGGGACACACAGCGATTATGTGTCCCTTACCACCACAGTATAGGCACAGACCCTGGCTCAGCCAGCATTGGTGCTCTACAGTGGAAAGACGAAAAGCATCCATCTACATGGGCTCGCTGCTAGGTTCTGGAGAGTGGAGAGGGGACCTCAGTGAAGGGAAAGGTGGGGACTGCAAGGTGGGTAATTAATTGAGGCAGCTCCTCATCAGGTTGGCTACTCTAGCCCCATGGTGTTGTCGTATGATGAGAGATGCAGCCGCAGCTTGGGATCGAGTCCACGGCAGTAAGTGGTCAGTAGAGCGGACTCATTCCAGCCACTAGATGCTGCCAGAGTACGGAACTTTAGAGCATAGTCATTAATAGAGGACTGACCTTGAGGAAGTTTGCGAAGCTGTTCAGCAGCTGATGTGTCACCCTCAGAACTTCCAAACACCTCCTTAAAGTGCTGAACGAAGCTATCAAGAGACTGTATTACTGGACGTTTCTGTTCCCAGAGTGAATTGGCCCATTGAAGTGCTCTTCCAGACAGCAAGGAGGTGATGTAGGCCACCTTAGACTGTTCAGTGGGGAATCGATGCGGCTGCATCTCAAGGGCGAGCGAACATTGGAGTAGGAAACCACCGCAGTCCTCCTCCGATCCTGAGAAGGGGACGCTGGATTGACCACGGGACTGGCGGAGTAGACCGGTGAAGAAACTGCAGAAGTGCTGGGAGCGGGTGAAGCAGAGGGATTAGCGGGTTGAATGAGTGCACGCCGTAGTGTGTCAACCAGCTCCTGGATGGGATCCAGACCTGCTGGGTTCATGATTCTTGTCGGTCTGGTCTTCTGTAACGTATACTCAGACTCGAGGATGATGTTTGAACCCAAGCAGGTATTTATTGACACACAAACAAAGACAGAATATAAGTGTTGATGTGAGAGTACTGGGTTGCAGTGGTGTTAGTTTACACGATGAAGACTAATGTTGATAGAGATGGAAACAAAGACAGCAGGTAAGTGATGACATGACAGTACTGGGCTGCAGTGGTGTTAGTTTACACAATGAAGACTAATGTTGATAGAGATGGTGACTTTCCTTGAGATGGAGGGTTTGCAACAACGAAGATTGCATTGAGGAGATGGACACTGGAGTCGCTGGAGAGGAAACGTTTGGAGTAGAAGAGTCGCTGGAGAGGAGAGGAATCGTGATGGCATTTAACGCTGGAGATACAGGTAAGTGAGTCTGTACACGAAGTTGAGACCAGACACAGAATGGAAGGGGAGTGAGGTTTATATAGAGGGGTTGATTGATGCAATGATTGGAGGCAGGTGTGGGTGACATGACCCCTTTAAGAACCAGAGTTTTGCGACACTGGAGTTTTGTGACACCCGCTTTCCGGGACTCTCTTGTGTTAGAAAGGTGAGAACATACGTTGGGCAAGAGACCTCCTGGTTTTGTTCATCGGTTGATAATCCTTTGGGTAAATATCAAACTTTACACAAAATGCTCATAAATTGCATTAAATGTGTGTTCAGAAGAGTCGTATGTTAAAATTTAGTGTTTGTTTTGGATTGTTTTTGAAGGATGCAAATGGATTGCATGTGTGGAGTTGGACAAGGTTTTGGTGCACATACAAGGACTGGGTATGTACATTTAGAATTAATCATATCTTATTTAATGATTTATAGCCCAGATTGTTTTCCAGTTTAGTGAATAAGTGTAATACTTGTTATGTGTGAAAATATGAGTGGTATTGTTGAAACTGTTATATATGTCCTTAAAGCCTGGTTAAAAATGCATAAAATGCTTTGAGTGATTTAAGCATGTGGTAAATTAATAAAATGCTGTGAATGATATAAGCATGTATTAAGGTAATGTATGTGTTGAGGCATGTGGGTAGACTAATGGCCTGTTAGTATTTTGACATTAGCCTCTACTGTATTTCGTTGAACCATATTTCATTTTTGTATTTTATTACCGTATTTAATTTTTTTAATTTGTAATTTTTTTTTTATACAATAAGGGCCCATCGACTGCTGTTTTTTCTCTCTCTTTTTTTTTTAAAAATGGCCCTCAAAATAAACCCCAAAAAGATATTTTGTATCCTGTGTTGTTCCTTTACAACCACCAGCTACAAACAAATCTTCATTTGTGTTCAGCAGAAGACAGAAAGTCAAAGGCCTACACATCTGGGATGACGTGAGGGTGAGTAAATGAAGAGAGAATTTTTATTTCTGGGTGAACCATCCCTGTAACATTTTGGGGTGGTGCATTCCTTTAAGAGAAAAAATTGAAATGTGGTAAAATCTATCCTAAAAATGTGTGGGTTTTTAGGTCTGGATTCAAAAATGCATTTAATTTCCTATCAACAATCAGTGTTCCCGAACTAATGGAAACCTGGAACAGTCAATTTAAAATATTTTACACCTGCAAAAGTCATGGAAAGATATTCATTTCTGTAGTAAATAGACCTGTAATTTAATATGTATATACAGTATATATGTATATAATTTATATTTATTTCATTTATTATATATATTGCATATATTACAAATATTGTCTTATATATAAAAATTACACACACACACACACACACACACACACACACACACACACACACACACACACACACACACACACACATATATATATATATATATATATATATATATATATATATATACATACAGTACTGTGCAAAAGTTTTAGGCACTTGTGAAAAATGTTGCATAGTGAGGATGTCTTCAAAAAATAATGCCATAAATAGTTTTCATTTATCACTTAATGTCATACCGAGTCTAGTAAACATAAAAAAGCTAAATCAATATTTGGTGTGACCACCTTTGCCTTTAAAACAGCACCAATTCTCCTAGGTACACCTGGACACAGTTTCTCTTGGTTATTGGTAGATAAGATGTTCCAAGCTTCTTGTAGAATTTGCCACAGTTCTTCTATCTATTTTGGCTTTCTCAAATGCTTCTGTCTCTTTATGTAATCTCAGAATGACACGATGTTCAGTGGGGGGCTTTGTGGGGGCCATGACATCTGTTGCAGGGCTCCCTGTTCTTCTATTCTAATCTTTTTTTATTTGCAAAAGTAATGTTTGGGAGTCTAACATTTATATTTCCTATTGATACACTAAAGCTGAAGATATAAATAACCATCTTAAGACAAATGCTTTTGTGAAAACAAGACTTCCATTGTGTCTTATATCATATTTAATATTGATATTATAATATATATTAAAAGTAATTTATAATTTTGTTAATAAATAATGTATAGGTTACAGTTGATGCAGTGTTACAACAAAACAGGATAAAACACTAGGCTACACTAAAGCATTAGTTCTTGTCAAGCTATATGGCACTGTGATAACAACTACCACCATGATTCAGTTGTGTACATAAACTATATGGAGACGGGATATTAAACAAAATACCTCGTAATTAGACAAAACAGAGAGGAATCAAAGGCAGCTTATAACGCCAAGCGATAACTTATTGAAACATTCGTTCAGCATCGCGAATTGAAGTGTTTTAGCCTACTTTCCTCAAATGGTTAAAAAAGACAGAATTGTGTTTCTTCACATGCTGGTTCATTCAATCTAAATTTTATATATGCTTAATTCAGCAGTTTGAAATGAGTCAATATTTTTAATAGACGTTAATAAACTTTTTTTTTCTCTCTCGATCCATTGGTATAAATCTACAATTTCAATAATAAAACATTGTTCATTCTTGGAGCCTACATTCTGCTACATGGGTTAAGTGTGTAACCCATGTTACATTTTAATTCCAGTCTTTAAAAGTGCTATTATTTAAATATAAAGTTAGCATTTTGAAGCCAATGAAAGATCTTGTGTAGCCTAAATGTTATGGTGTGAATCACTGTGTATTATGGCGGGTCACGGTGATAAAAGCTGTGACAAAAACCTTAGACCCTGCTCTTGAGAGAGGTTTGTTTTTGTTATGGTGTGTATCTCTGTGTCTAACTGGGGCACAGTAATTCAAGCCACTACAAAAAGCTCAAAACCCTTCGTAAAGCATCAGACTTCTGACAGTGAACCTAAGTAACAAAAACGTGCACCTAGAATATATTTGTTAACACGTCAAAATATGAATTTATTATGTGACAATGAATGCAATACTGTACAACGAACATTGCTACTGAGTAAAGATTTATTATTTTATGATAAATCCTTAAGTAAAGATCAAAGAATTAAATGTTACATTTTGATTAATATACAAATGGATCTGTTACTGTCTTGGAGTTGTTATTTTTATTTTTTACATATTACAAACAAACAAATGCATGTATACAAAAGAAATTTACATGATGAGCATTTGCTTAATGATTGTAGGTCCAAATCTGCCCCATTAGACTTGTGCAACAATTTTAAAGAGATAGTTCACCAAAAATGATGTAATTATTTCACCCTCATGTCATTCTAAAACTGTATGACTTTTCGTCCGTGAAACACAAAAGGAGATCTTAGGCAGAATTTCAGGCTACCAACCTCAGTCACCATTCACTTTCATTGAAGAGCAATGTCAACATTCTTCAAAATTTCAACGAAATTTTAAATGGGTTTGGAATTACATGAAAGTTATATGTTGACAGAAATTAAAATTTTGTGTGAACTATTACTTTAAGACCAAACCGAAATACACACACAAACTTGCTTTTTTATCAGTGCGGGGACTCTCCATAGACTTCCATTCATTTTATGGATTTTATGCAGATCTAACGATAATTTCTATGCCCTAAACCTAACCCTCACAGAAACCTTTGCGCATTTTTACATTGTTTTTTTAAAAAAACATCGTTTAGTATGTTTACTAAGCCATTTCCCTCGTGCAGACAGCTGGCTGTGCCCCACAAGGTAGGTGATCTCAGGTTTTACTATCCTTGTGGGTACATTTGGTCCCCACAATGTAGTATAAACATGTATACACACACACACACACACACACACACACAAGAAAAAGTGGTTAACTGTGGGTTGTTTATGTAATATTTTTTGTAACAGATCGGGTACATTGTAGATTCTTCCGACCAATATGCAGGTGTTTCCTGTGATACTGAAATCAAACCTCAGTATCAGAGTAACCATATCCTTTTCTTCTCTATCTGGATGCTCACTGTCATTTAGTGTTTAACAATATATTTACCAATTCTTGCATTATTTTAGCATCATTATTGGAGAAACCAGTGGCTGCACTACCTTTACTGCCTGTATACGCAAGTGGTTGCCATTCACATGCAGCAGGGATAGAAGAATAGCACAGGGATCTGCTCAGAAAAAGTTACCTGCTATGATATGGTTAATTTCAAAGAGAAGGATGGACAGTCATGGAACATGATACAAGCCCAAAATAATGTCTTGGTGTATGTTTCCTATATGTTCCCAATCCATGCCTGTGTAAACGATATCTATGTTGCAACTGTGCATGTAGAAATGGTGGGTTAGTCCCTTTTCCTGAAGTCTATTACCAATTCCTTGGTTTTCACTGTGTTAATATGCAGATGGTTTGCTCTACAGCACTCCATAAAGCTGTTGAGCTATATTCTGCATCTTGCCCACCCAGAGAACATCTACGAGTGGCATGAATTCATCTCTGTTTAAGGTGAAAAGAAATAGAGGTAGAACCATCCCTGTGTGTACACAGTTCTGCTGTCTCACAAACTGTGGTAAGCCCATGAAATCACTCAAGATCATGGAGGCATCCATCCGTATTACTTCAAAATACATGCTTGATGATACTGAAAGTACAAGGTAAGTCAAAGAATATTATCTTCAGGAACCGGACAAACACAATGAACAAATTAACTGCATTTTCTCAAGTATGTAAAGATGTCAATATTATTTTGAAAATTCAGAATTTAGGATTTGTTGACCCTGCATATCTCAGCCAACATGGCACTGAAATCTGTCACCTGCCATATATGCTTCTACATCATTCTCCAATCTTCCTCACATTAGCTCCTCTTTCTCCACCCTTACTTCTACTATCCTTAATCTTCACCAATCATTTTCAAAACCCACTTTCCTCAACAGGGCATCCAAAATTAAAGGTTTCTTCATTGCATCTTTTGTTTTTGTAAAGTGTTTTACCTTTCACACAGATTAGTGAAATAACCTATTTGCAGTGTCTCATGACTCATAATGTTACATAAAAAAAAAAAAAAAAAACAATTGCACCAATTCATATTCTCTGACCATTTAGGTTGTTTGGATGTTTGGGAGTAACATTCCTTGTTTCAAGTTTGGCTTTTATTTGGTCTTTTATTTTGAAATTCTTGTTTGTTCTTCATGTCATGTCTGAGTTAATTATTTTTGAATGTAGAATGTACTTGTAATATGAAGCTATATATATATATACATTTCTATAGCTCTGATTGATTATAAATTGGAATCTGGACAACCCCTAAAATGGGTCATACCACTGACCTTATCCGAGTGGTTCAAGTGAATGCGCAGAAATAAACCTTGCTCATTCAAGGATGCGCATTCATTCAGCTCATGGCAGAGCGCAGTGAATGTAAGTGTCTAAAATGCTTGTGTTATCTGTCAGAGCTTGGCAAGATGGCGCCAGTGTGGTTGTTGGCATGCTGTCGCCCCTGTCCCGTGTTACCTGTCCTGAGTCTGTTCGTGTTATTCGTGTGTGTGTGTTTGTGTGTGTGTGTGTGTGTGTGTGTGTTTGCACAAGGAATTAGTACCTTATACTGTCCTATGATCACCAAGATCTTCTTAATGTCAATCCTCTGTCATAGACTTGTGTGTTCGAAATCCTGGTGGAGAGCGATTTTCTATATCTGCTTTTCTTCACCTTTTTCTGTGGGTGTGTGCCATATTCCCAGCTACTCACTTGATCGGAAGAGACGCCACAGAAAGTGAGGGAAATGAGGCGGTCTCTTGGTTAGGATTAAAAAATCTCTGCACACGTCTACGGTGATTGTCGGTTCCGAGTTTGGCGATCTTCGTGGTGATGATGGCTGGCACAAATACATCATCCCTTGGCATACTTTGGAGCCCCGATACACCTGTCTACTACCCATTCTACCAGATTAAGCATCATCTGCATGCACTCCAGTGCACGTCAGAAGAGGTGCCAATCTCCAAAATCAGGATCACTGGAATACTCAAAACTGTCAAAAGCATCATTGGATGCTGCTTCGCTACAAGCTGGAAATTCCTATCTTGCTAAGATGGCTTTGGTAAACGCAAGATCTATTTCCAGTAAAACATTCATCTTAAATTATTTCTTCAAACCTTATGTACTGGATTTCCTATTTGAACAGAGACTTGGCTTCTCGATGGTGAGTTGGATCCTTTATCTGAACTCTCTCCAAGTGACTGTGACTTTTATAGCTCCACTAGGACTGTGGAGGTGGGGGGTTGGGGGGTTGGCTTCAGTTTTTTTTTAAATGTAAGTGCCAATTATTGCCCTCAGAACATTACAATAGTTTTGAAGTACAGTTATTGAAGGCTCAGCTGTACAGTCCAGTACTCTGTGCCTCCTAAATATATTAAGGACTTCATTCAGGAATTTGCTGATTTTTGTATCCAGCATTGTGCCTACTATGGACAATCTTATCATTCTTGGTGACTTTAATATTCAAGCTTGCTGCCCATCCAAACCTCTGGTTAGGGAGTCCAAACACTTCTTAAGAAGCCAAACTTGGATCCTATCAACCTTAATAATTTCCAGCCCATTTCTAAACTGCCATTTTTATAAAAAATCCTGGGGAAAATAGTTTTTTCTCAGCTCTCTTCATTCCTATCTGAAAACAACATTTTAGATGCATTTCAGTCTGCTTTTAGAGCTTGTCACAGCACAGAGTCTGCACTACCCAAGGTGACGAATGATTTACTGCTCACTTTAGATACTGGTAGACCTGCAATTTTAATGTTGCTTGATCTTAGTGCTGCTTTTGATCATACTATTCTCCTAGACCGTCTTAGGTGTGAAGTTGGTATTAAAGGCACAGCCTTAGATTGGTTTGTATTTTACCTTTCAGATAGAACTATTGAGTGTTAGGATTAGGAATTCTTCCTCTCCTTCTACTCCTTTCACTTTTGGGTTACCTCATGGTTCCATTTTAGGCCCAGTTTTATTTTCTTTATATATGCTTCCCCTGGGTTCAATTTTGAGGAAATATAACGTTTCATATCATTGTTATGCGATGGTACATAGCTGTATGTCCCACTTAGTTCTGATGATTCATATTCTGACATTTTTAAATGCTTTGAGAATATTGAATGCCAGACACCAAGAAACTTTCTCCAGCTAAATGAGAGCAAGTCTGAATCTGTTGTGGTTGGCCTCCCTAGCACTGTCTCTGATATCACTAGCAATCTAACGACCCTGTCATTAATTGTTCACCCCTTTGCTGAAAACTTGGGAGTGATCTTTGACACTGCTCTAAATTTTGAAAAACAAATAAGTGCTGCGGTGAAGGGCAGCTTTTTCCAACTCAGGTTGATTGATAAATTAAAACCATTTTTCTCATTTAAGGATTTGGAGATGGTTATTCATGCCTTCATCTCATCCAGACTTGACTATAGTAATGCACTGTACGTGGATCTTAGTCATTCATGTCTGTATAGCTTGCAGTTATTCCAAAATGCAGCTGCTAGGTTGCTGTCTGGAACAAGGAAGAGGGAAAGTATTTCACCTGTTCTAACATCTCTTCACTGGTTACCCGTCCAATACAGGATTCATTTTAAGATTTTGTTATTTGTTTTTAAAGCTATTAATGGTTTAGCTCCATTTTCTCTCTCAGAAGTCTTTAGTCATCAACAATCCTCCAGGAATCTCAGATCCCAACCCAATCTGAGTCTGACGGTACCCAACAAACCTACAGGTTTTGGGCCAGGTTGAGGTCAGTTTTTCAAGTAGGCCAACACACTCTCATGGCAAAATCGTCAGGATTCGTACGACTTTTCTAAATTTGGCTAATTCGTATGATATCGTACATCGTTTTCATCTAATATGCAACTATTACTTGCTTCTGTCACACACAACAGCTTCCTATCATGTTTACACACTCTACTGACTGATTAAGTTTAGATAAGGGGTTTGGGTAAGGGCATAATATTAATAAGTATGTCCTTAATGCCTCATGCGTGGAACTTGCACTTACTTCCGCATTAGACATCCGGGAATTTGCACGTGATGAAGTCGTACGAGTTTGTGCGAACAACATTGTGCAAGACCATATGAAAAAGTCATCTCTTAAATTATGTAAGAATTTTCATGAGATCAGGTTGAGTAGGCTGTAGGGTGAGTTACGGGCTGTTCACACTTGTGTCAGGGCCATGTAAACACGCACTGGACGGACATCTTTGATCGTTGTGCCACAGCTCACTGTTAAGTTTAAAAGAACTTGAATATTTATTAACGCATTTCGAGACACCTGTGTTCTGTTTCCCCATTTGTTGAGCTGCATCAAGCTTTTTCAGTGCTGCTGTCAAAAATCGACATTCTAATGAAGTTCAGGTTGCAAAGAGGACTTAATGTGACCGTTACACATGAATCCAGATTGTTTTTCACCTGTCAAAGTTTCAGCGCTTGATAAACGGTGAGCCAATGTTTTTTTCCCCCTTTTGCTCTGGTATGCAGACAATAATTACTCAAGTTAAATGCTGAATGATTTAAAAATCAAAGCATCCCGAGGAAGTCCTATAAACCGTAGCGTTCGCTGCCTCATGGAAAGTGAACCTGCCTGGGCAGAATTACGCATTTTCCATTTAGCCTATTAAGAATAGGCCTACTATATTGCAGGCAGTGACAGAGATTATTTTTGTTCGACTTTAATGTGATTTTATCAGAAGAAAATCTATGTATTGTGCTATAGGCTTATAGTTCACTGTGCGCTTTATTCCCTGCTAATCTGAGATTGTGTTTGACGCATCCATGGCAATAAATGTTCTTTATTCCCGAGTCCTGACTCCAGACAAAGAACACAATAACCGTTCGTGAACTCTCGCGGTTAACCAAATATTACAAAAGGTTACCGTGCACATATTTAGGGTATTAAGGCAGGTTTCTCTTTATCAGTATACATTAAATGCATGCAGGACTTAAACATTTTAAAGTCCTCTGTACTGTTGCACGAATTCTGTCGCTTATCATCAGCTTTGTACAAAGCCAGGGTAAACTGCACCTTTGTGTTTGAAAGCGTTTTGTAATCAGACGCTGTTCTAGTCCTTCAAATTAACATGCTGCACCTGTGAGATGCAGATTCCCTGAGCGTGCACTCGAGTGTCTGTGCTGATGCTGCTGTCATCCATCACGCATTCGGTTGAACAAATGGTATTTCACATAAGGCTGAAATTTATGTGGATTTATAATAGATATCTCTAAATAAATAAATAATTAATTAATTTAGAGCTCAGGGATCTTTGGGTTTCGAGGCCCCTGGGCAATGGCCCAGTGGTTAATCCATACCTGTTCCTCATGGAAAGAGGAAGCACAATTTAGGAAATGAATTTGGTTTCCTCGCTCCTCTGCTCTCAAGCCCGTGACTCGGAAACCAATCAAGGTACACCATCATGAAAGACGAATCAGTTTGCTAAATGCACCATGAGGAGGCGAGGACAGAGGAAGCTTACCGATGACACTTGAGCGAGGAAGCACAGGAGCTTCCTATGCGGAAGACTTTTTGGTCGAAGCACCTGACGCACGCACAATTTCTCCTCCCTCTTCACATCTGACACAACAGTTTTAATTCATGCTTCACCTTTGCGGTTTAAATAAACCATAATTGTCACATACTTTAACTGTGCATCTTGAATTATTAGGTTTTATAAAGAAAATATCAATTTATCAAGTTTCAACAATATAATGGAAAGTGCTCCTATGTAATGCAGCTGCGCAGAGACGGTGCTCTGAGGTGACGTGAGCAGGACATTCCATTTTGCAAACACATCTTCCTTTGATTCCTCTGTCCTCGATTCCTTTCCTTCCATCCTTTCCTCATTTCCTAAGTGGGTGGCGCAAGGAAACGAGGAAAGGAAGCAAGGAAGGGAAAAGAGGATGCACAGTTTCAGAAATGAGAAGCACCCCTAGGCTGCGTTACATTTCAAATTTTTATCCCCTTCCCTCGCAAACTTCACTCCGTCTCACGGACTCGGATGTACTTCACTGCTTACGTTGCGCGAGTGTCCACTACTGGCAGAAGACGTGCAATGGGTTTAACTGGAACACCCTAAACCCTTGATCACTTGGAGCATGTTGAAGGCTGATGTCCACTTGTGGAATTGTTTAGTTATTTTTGCACCTGAGAAAACAATATTTTCAGAGATTGATTTCAGAGGCTTATATATAAATCTTGTATGTTTATTTTTTTTCTTCATTAGAATGAATTGTTAGAAAGGATTAATCAAGATTTATACAAATGAAAATGTTAACATATAAACACAGGCTTTAACTGAGTGATAAACAGTTTAAGGTAGCTACAAGTGTTATGGTGTTAAATCTCAATATAAGTTTTCTAAACTGCTTAATTGACCTAACTTCCATCATATATTAGAGATGTGTGGGGGGTGGGGTTTATGAAGTGCAATCTGTTGTCACGTCACAGTCGAGTTGCATTGTGGTATATGGAGCTGCTTGAAACCTACATCAGAGTAGGCTGGCTCCCTCTGTCAAAATCGAGGGGTTGATGGTCTGTCAGTAGAAACTTCCCTCACTCACTTATCAAAGTGGAACAGACTTCCAAAATGGCAGCAGGGATTCCCCAGAGGGGATGTGCTTAGGGGAGTTAGCTAGTGGATGTTAAAAGTGAAGTGGAACGCAGCCCTAGTCTTCTATTCAAATTACAAGTGCACTCAATAATTTTAAAAATATGTTGTCTTGGACTTACACCTAAGGGCGTGGATGCAGCATTCAAACACAATAGTTTTCATGTACAGATGCCATTGTAGAAATTCACTATTCACACTCAGCAATGACTAATTTCATCCAGGAGTAAAAGTGTCCAATAACAGGGCGGTTATTTAGATTTAAGCAAGTTGTATTCAGCTAATCATTGTGATCTTAACATGGCAGCCCCAATGAGGGGACCCTCTCCATGTAGAATAAACAGCTTTTACAAGGTCACTGAGATGACTGGAGTCTTCACCTCATGTGAGTGTTTCATGTGAGTGTTGTTGATTTTAAACATATCTTTCAAAATTACTTTTAATTTATTTGGAAGTAAAACTTTTTTATGAAGAAAGAAATTATTGCGTGCACCTTTAATGAAAAAACATAAAGAGGACATAGTTGAAAGATTTCTACATACCTTTACTCAATAAATTATGCAAACTTAATTAATTTTGCCACAATAGTGCTTGGTGGTCATAAAATGCAAGTTATATGACATTATTTGACATCAAACATCTCACCAGTTCTCAAATGTGTGTGAAATGTTTTTTTGTTTGTTTGTTTGTTTGTTTGTTTGTTTGTTTGTTTGTTTTTTAGCATTTCAGGACATTCCAAATGAAAGAATTTTGTCAAGTTAATTTGCTCTTATACTGTAGATATCTCATGGTCAGTGTGCAGGTTGCAGGCTGCATGAAACAGTTACAGTATATTACTTATTTAACAAATTTTTGGTACATTCTTTATATACAAGTTGTATTGTTATAATAGCAAATTGTTCACATTAGGGTTTTTATTTTATTTATATCATGTGCTTATTTTTTATTTGTGCTACAGGGCAGTACTCAAGAGATATTGGCCTGCTGGGTGTGGTAACAGTAGCGCAAGTGGAAGAAAACATACACCTTATAAAATAAGTGGATATTTGTGTCATATAAAATTACAGATTTCATTTACACACTACACAGCAAAAGTGTTTCCTCAATTGTATTGATAGGTTTAGTGAAACATACTTAAAGCTCTAAACTATATTTACAATTGCCATATAGTAAATGTGCTCTAGTAAAGACTCAACAAAAGTATAGGGACGAGTGTGAGGAGACACAACCTAAATGAGTTACCTACGCTTGGCCTGGCCTAGTGACTGGTGGGACCGACTTCTGTGGCCTTAGCAGTGACCAATGACTTCCTTCTCACCTCCAGTTCACAATGAACACGTGACAAGTCATATAGTCTGCGACCTAACAAAATATGGTCTGGTCTGCAAATGCAAAGGCACAAAAGTTGCTGTTTGTTATCCATGTTGATTGTGTAACTGAGCAGTTTCTGGGGTTCGCCCAAATACCAATAAATTAAAAAAGCACTGATAAAATGTTGATTGAAGTCCCAAAAGGTACCAACAGGTTCTCACTCCCATCACATTTACAGAGCAAAGTCACTGCATGAATTGCACCTTAATTCAGTCTGTTACAATAGTTTAGTTTATGTGAAGTGTTCTTGTTGTTATTTCAGCATGCATCATGTTAATTTGCTGTGATTGCCTGTGGTGGCACAGGGGTGCTCAACACAGCAAAAGCAAACAAAGGTTGACAACAACAGAATTAAGCTAACCATGTTTCAAACTTAAGTTTGAAATTGAATTATGTTGTGCACCCTTCTTGGGCTTTCAAAAGTGGCAAAACATGACAGTGAAGCATAGAGAAATGTCAGAGGCACTTGTTTAATTGTTCACTCCTTTCCCATTTCTAAGAGTTGAAGATTGGCAATGTTTTAGCGTCAGCAGTTGATAGGTAGGTCTATGATATCCCCTACAGATATCCCCTGCCAGTTTTAGTGAAAGTCTATTTAAGTTTTGTGTGTGGGGGGAGGTTAGCACAGAGAGAACAATTATTTCAATAGAAAAAGAATTTCTAACATTTGCTGAAGATCACCAATGTTCTGTAGATAAGTGAGACAAACTTGATGGACAGAGCTTGTTTACAGAAGACATAGTCCAACACCAAAAATTTACCCAAAGTATAAATAGTTGATGTGAAGCTATATTTGTGAGAAGCTGTTTTGCTGCCTCAGGGCCTGAAGAGTAATCTTTTCTTGTAAAATTCCAAGATGTTTCGGGAAATTTATCTGGAAATCAGAGTGAGTCATCTGTCTTTTGATGTTCATGCAATGATGCAAAACACAAGAGTTGATAATAAGAATTGCTCTGTAGGTTTTTGCGATTAAGAACTTCTTAAAATATAACACATTCCCATATCATTTATATGGCCTTACAACTGTTTAAAAGAATGTTCTCTGAACATATGGTAAAATAACAAATGTTAGGTTTAAGTTCTTTTGATCACAAGAACGTTGTTGCTCATGTGGGTTTTTGGTCAGTAACCCAGAGGCATCAGTCACTGTGATGACTATTTCGACTACTGGGGAAAAGGAACAAAAGTCACCGTTTCCTCAGGTAAGATATTTTTAATGTTTTATGCCTGTTGATTTTTATTTCATTTGAAGATCAGGCAACAACTCTGTCACAACATAACATATTTACTTAGACAATACCACTTTGAATTTAAGGAGAATAAAGGGACATCGGTACCGCACTCAATATGTCTGTGCAAGCAAACAAATCTACTGAAAAAGTGTAATAAAAACGTATTAATATGCTACGCTTTGCGGTCACGACAACATGCGTAAATTGCGTAAAATATAGAATTAGGGTAATGGTATGGGTAGTACCATAAATCTTTCCGCTGTGACGGTGCTTTTGACTACTGGGGAAAAGGAACAATGGTGACTGTGGCATCAGGTAAGAAGATCATTTTGTTTGTTTTGTTTGGAAACCAACAAACAACAAAGTTAATAGCAATAGCTTAATTAGAATAATTACCTTTTTGACCGCGAGAAAACATCAAGATGATGGACGTATTATATTTTATTAAAATGTATTACTGTCTATCTGGCAAGAAATTGCGTTTGCATTTTTTGTATACTGAACTGTATTGAAAGTATCACAGTGATTACACTGCTTTTGACTACTGGGGAAAAGGCACGTCGGTCACAGTGACATCTGGTAAGGAGTTTAATTTTAGCTAATCATATAGCATATACTATCTGTTTTAAATGACTGTAAATATATTTATTCCTGTGGAGCAGTGTTTTTCGGTCAGTTTTACAATAGTAAATCCTAGACTGAATCAAAGGAAAGGGACTTAAATTTTGTGGGTTAGGATTATGAAAGGGATTTGTCATGTTGAGCCTAGTAGCTACTTTTTTGTACAATATCCCTGAGTAAAGCTGTCAATGTGACAATGGTTTCGACTACTGGGGGAAAGGAACTATGGTCACTGTATCATCAGGTAAGAAACATATTTAAATATTTATGATCTACCGAAATAAAATAGAAGTTTGTAAAGATCTACTCAGTCAATTTGTAAAATAAATAAAAATAAATCTTCATCAGAGCAACATTGCAACTGAGATTTACGTATTCATCAACAATTAGAGTCAGTGCATTGGTCATTTCAAATCTGACAGAAACGCAAAGATATTAAAATTCACAATTAATTAAGAATAATTCGCAATACTGCGTAATTTGAAGTTTTCTAGTATTCCAGAATAAAGCAAAAACAAAGGCATAGGCTACATTCAACAGACTCCGGTTATGTGCCATTTTATATTACGATAAAATATGATCCGAACATTGTGTAACTGGGCTTTCGAATACTGGGGGAGCGGCACCAAAGTCACAGTTACAAACGGTAGGTTTTATGGTTTATACTGCAAGAAAATTATATTGACAGAATGTAACTTTTAGCTTTTAAAATTGGTTTTTATTAGCCTATATGATATTTATCTCTATCGCATTATGTTCGTTTTCGTTCTGCTTCTTTCAAATGTATGGTCATTAGCCTCATACAACGTACACGAACATAAAACAAGTAACAATAATTCGGAAAACAACTACTTTCACTGTTCATTCTTTTCGCCTTTTCCTTTTATCTGCACAATCTGTACAATCAGTTATTCTTGAAATCAGCCTTAGTGAAAAAAGACCGATTTAATAATTGCACAGAATGTGTCTGATATGTTTAAACTTCTGTTGTTCTAATGTTATATTTTCCATGAGATGATTGCATACCGCTGATATTAACATAAAAAGTTTTATGATTCAATTGTTCGAAAGAAAAGTCCCGTAGCTTTAAAATATTGATTCAGCATAAATAGCAACGTTTTGGTTACAAATGCCTGAAGAAAATGCCGTTTTTTAAATGTAATATATATATATATATATATATATTCAGCATATATATTGAAACGTTATTTAATATTTTTTTGTCGACAGTATGCACACTAAAAAAATATTTTAATCTATTTTTATAATTTACACATATCAAGTTCATAAAAAAAATTCTATCAAATGTAATTGTGTAGCTAATATTAAAATTAAATTAATTCAACTTAAAATATATATATTTTTTATTATTAAAAGTTATGTTTCGCAATTCCATTTGATGGAATTTTGTTATGAAATTATACTACGCAAATGATTATTCCTCTTGAATGCGGAAATTCTTTATTATTTTGAACTTGACTGTGTCCTACCCCTGAAAATGTGTTCTAGGATTTCATATTTCCAAGTAATGCAACAAGTTCATTGTTCTGTAATGCTATTAATTTTCCTTTAAAAAAGTTGGAATTGTTTTTATAAAATGTATGCATTTCAGAATTCACATTATGTGTGTTACAATTACAATATTGAAACAAATCATTCTGGAAGTCCCAGTAGTAAGTTGGTTCAAATGTATTATGATTATCTACTTATTGCAATATTGTTTTTAAATATATATATATATATATATATATATATATATATATATATATATATATATATATATATATATATATATAAGGAAAATGTAATGTCGTTGCAGCTCAACCATCTGCGCCGCAGTCACTCTTAGCCATGTCTCAGTGTAATCCTGATTCCGATGGGTTCCTGACTATCGGCTGCATGGCAAGAGGTTTCTCGCCTGCTGACTCGCTTACTTTCGAATGGACGGATTCTAATAAGCACCAGCTGAATGAATTCGTGCAGTATCCAGCAATCGGGCAAAATGGAGACTACACCCAAATCAGCCATATACGCCTGAAAAATAGTGATTGGGTGGCCAAAAAAGCTTACAAGTGTACAGCCAAAAATTCTGCTGGCATGGCAGAAGCTTTTCTTGAGAAACCAGGTAAGTTACTACATGTCGTCACATTTCATTTTAACAGAGTTTAGGACACACACACACATATATATATATATATATATATATATATATATATATATATATATATATATATATATATATATATATATATATATATAGGCTATATATAAAATAACTATACTGTTTGGTTTAAGGTTCCATTGAGAACCACGTTTGGAAAAGATATGCAAACACAATCGTTTTGGTTTTGTCAAATCACTGAATTGTTTAATGTCAGCAGAGTTACCTGCTATTATAGGTATTGTTTCCCATGTCAAACAACTGTCATTCATCCAAATCTCACGTCAGTGTCTAAAACGTTGGAAATGCACATGATTCCTTTTAGTACAGTCAGTAATGAGTGCACTTATGCTTTCAGACTCCAAGCCAGGAATTGCAATGCATATATTTCATCCTAAAAACAAAATGTCAAAATAAAAAAGAAAAGATTTAAGTTTAAATACACAACATCTAACATTGACATACAAAGTCATCTACAAGACTCTTTCATTTGCTTGCTTAATAAAGCATGTTGCTCTATTTGCTGTCGCTTTTCATGTCCTCTCTGCCTTCTTCTTCTGTATGTTGCCAGCCCCGCCGCCAGATCAGCGTGCATCTGTGTACTTAACAGCTCCTACAAAAATGGAGCTAGACAATGGAACAGCTACCTTCATCTGCTTAGCCAAGCAGTTTTCGCCTAAAAAACACTCATTTAAGTGGTTTCAGGATGGTAAGGAGGTGGAAAAAGGGGTAACAGACAAATGTCTAGATGAGAAGAAGGGCAGCATAACCGAATATAGTGCCGCAAGCATTTTTCAAATCAATGCCAACATATGGAAGAATCCAAACACCAAAATTAAGTGCGTGTTCGAGCACAAGGCTGGGAATGAAATGAAAGAGGCTGAATACACAGGTATGTTTTCTTTTGAGTATTGTAAGTGTTTTAAAAATTCTACTTTTTTATATTATGTTTGCCTGTCCTTGATTCTGTTGTATGCTTTCAATAAATAGTCACCGACGTAGAGGATCCTAGAGTTACTATTGACATAATCCCTCCCTCCATTGAGGACATGCTGAAAAACAAAGCAGGAGATCTGAAGTGTAAAGTTAAAGGAGAGGTGGCAGGGTTTACCAAAATGGAAATTAAAGTGAGAAAATCTGAAAATTCCATCAAAGAATTAGAACAAATCGCAAACAAAAAGAATCTGGAACTTGTCGCTCGAATAGGTTATGATGAATGGAGCAATGGCACAGAATTTTTGTGCATTGTGGAACACAGTCTACTAGTAGTGCCTGCAGAAAAGCTGTACTCCAGAGAAAATGGTATGGGTTTTGCTTTCTTTTCTTAACACAACACTTTGCTTTTACATATTTCTTGTGTTTTGCTTTATAATTGTCTAATAGTCATTTAGATGAGCTACATTGTCTCTTTTTATGTTTAACATGTGCATTCTTTTATTTTATATCAAATTCTATAATGAGAACTTGCATTAATGCAGATATTGTTGGAAACATAAAGAGAGATTCAATGACTTACAAAGCATTCTGGCCCTCATTGTGATGTTGTATTACTAGGTGGAGAGTACAAGAGACCCACTATTTACATGTTAGCACCCCCAGAGCACAGAGAAGGAGAAACCATGACCCTGACATGTTATGTGAAGGACTTCTATCCCAAGGAGGTGTTTGTGTCTTGGCTTGCTAATGATGAACCTGTGAAATCGGGTGGCGGGTACAAGCAAAACACTACCACCCCAATGCAGATCAATAACTACTTTTCCATCTACAGTCAGCTCACTTTTGATTCTTCTAAGTGGAATGAGGGTACATTGTACAGTTGTGTAGTGTACCATGAAAGCATTGATCAAACAATGCGAGTTTTATCAAGATCTATTGACAGTAATACTGATAAGTCTAGTATAATTAATGTAAGTCTGGATACCGCTGCACCATGCAAGGCATAGACTGTTTTATGTATGTGGTGTCTGCCTATTATGCCTGTTAAGTGTTCATCTTTTTTTGTTTTGTGTACTGTTTTTTTTTTTTAAATGACATGTCCATATTTGTTATTGTGTTTGTCATTAATGTTTGTGTTCTTGTGCTTTTTAAACATTTTCATGCACATCACATTGAAGAAAAAAAAAACGAATAAAAAAAACTAAGCATATTTCCTGTGCAGTTAATATGTTATCATACCAATTTTATGTATCTCTGTTACAGTGTATGTGAGCGTAAAATGTCCCAAAAACATCTTAAACTACACATAACGTTTTTCCAGAAAGATCAGATGCTTTCTTTGTTCTCTTTCTTAAAGGACACAAAATTAAAATGTATCTTTAGTTGGATCTTGAATAAAATCTAAATTAGAAAACAAGAAACTTTGGTTATAAAAGAAAAAACTGAATTATGATGACATACACCAAAGCAAGTCATTTTGACAGCGCTTTTAAGGAATATACAGTATTTGAATGAATAATTACATAATTTTATTCAGATGGTAAAATATACAGCATTAGCTGACAGAAGGATATAAATACACAAAGCACAATAAATTGTTGCTTAATAATGGGAAGAAATGACTGTCAATGTGTGTGCATATGATCTCGTTTTTGTTTGTCATTTGTACAAAGCTCTTTTGAGGTTAGAATCATCCAGACATATCATAATCAGTTCATACAGTCCTGTTCATAGTCAGGTAAAACCTTTAGTGCATATTGGTTCATCTTTGGCATGCCAAGACACATTCAAAACCTTTTTGCTAATTTATTTAAGGTTGTTGGGGTCACCAATGTTTACATAGTTTTACACCTTTTTTGAATGTAGAAAACAAGAGATTAAAAAGGGCAGATAAGAATAATAAAATTTCACACTTAGTGTTAATAAAAAAATAAAAAAAAATTGGAGTTTAATAACTCTTCAGTCTTTTTCCTTTTACTGCATATCCCTGTCATCAATTCACCTTCACAGTCTAATTATAAATGAGGATAGACAGGTAGGGAACAAAAAAAAAAACAAAAACAAAAACAAAAACAAAAAAAACAAACACTAATTATGAGGGAACATGCTGCACTCTTTAACTCATGGTTGTCTTGGACAGTGGTGCTTTTATTCTCTAGATCATCTGTATGTTCTTTTCTGTCTCTGCAGCGTGGCTTGTGTGGATAGAGCATCCCCTGTATGAAGCAACTGACACAGATGACAGTGGCATTGAAAGCACTGCTGTAACCTTTGTCTTTCTGTTTCTCATTACCTTGTTCTACAGCATAGGTGCTACTTTTGTTAAGGTATAAACCTTTAGATTTGTAAATTTTGTTTTATTTATGCATATTTTTTATTTTATTTATTTTTTGCTAAAAACTAATTAAGGATAATCAATTAAGAGTGAAGGTGTACTGTACGTAAATTTGATTTTGAGCAAGTCATGTTATTATAAGCATAGGGAGAGATTATGGGTGATTTGTTTTATTTTTTTTTTTATTCACAAATATTTTCTTCATGCTAAACATAAGTTGCATTCATTTCCTGCTCTAATTGATGTCATAATCTACTTTCAGGTGAAATAAGAGATCCATCTCTGAAGGACATCCATGAATCAGCCCCTTTGATTCTCATAAAAGATTTTAGATTTTGACTTTATCAGATACTCTTTTTTTTTTTTTTTTTTTTTTTGTAAATATGTGATTGTGCATTTATAACTTTTGCTTTAATAAAAAAGTAAACTATTTCATTAGTCTTGTAATTTTTTATATCCCGTTTTTATAAAATCTGAGTCAACATGCCAAAGTGTTTAAGGAAACACTTATACAGTATGATTTGCATTAAGAAATCATATTACACTTTATTGCTATAAATATATTTACATAGACTACATAAGGAAAAACTTTTAGTAACACACAGGAGTATTTACTGGCCATTGGAATATTCCCTTTATTATGAAATTATTATATTATTATTATTTAAAATCTTATTTCAGTTTGTGAGTGAAACACTGCATCCTTATTTAATGTGAAAAGTTCATGTTAATTGCATAACAATTACAAATTGCATAACAGGACAGTTATTTCTTGTAAATGGAAAATGTGTCTTCCTGTGCAGGTGTGCTCAACTATGTCCCAGAGATGCAAATGTTTTTCAGTTCTGCTTTTGGTGGCTGTTTCAGCTTTATTTTGGGCTTGGGTGTTACCTAACGCTTCCATCTGCTATTTGCTCTGCTCTCTCAAGCACATCTCTCATTTCCTGCCCTGTTCATCTTCCTTCTGTTCCAGGATCTGAAATGTGAAAATTTGTAATGATGTAAATAACTGCCCCACTAATACATTAACAGCATTTCATTTGAATTTGCTTTATTTATTTATTGCAGGACATATTATTTTTAAATCTCTTTAAATATATTTTATAGATTGATCTTACATTTTGCCAAACTTTAAACTTTGTACCTCATATATGTATGGAGTGGTGGTGGCATAGTGGGCTAAAGCACTGAACTGGTAATCAGAATCGATCCCCACAGCCACCACCATTGTATCTTTGAGCAAGGCACTTAACTCCAGGTTGCTCCAGGGGGATTGTCCCTGTAATAAGTGCAATGTAAGTCACTTTGGATAAAAGCATCTGCCAAATGCATAAAAATGTAAAAAAAAATTGTAATTATGTCACATTACCTAAATTAATTTAATTTCTATTCTCATAGAAAAGCACATTATTAGGCCCACAATTACTCTGATAAGTAGAGAGGATGGTGACAAGATCCTATTGGAGTGCAAATTAAAGGCCTATTACCCTGACCAGCTTATTGTACAATGGTTTACGAATGAGAAGCCGATCATACCTTCTTTGCCTGATGAAAAGTTTCAGAACAATGAAAAAGGACAGAAAACCTTCACTCGTATAAGTCATCAGATTATTACTACTCAAAATAAAAGCACACAGTATACCTGTCAAGCCACCTTCAGCTCTGTGGAAATCCTCAAGCAAACATATAATGTGTGCGAAGGTATGTTAAACAGATATTGAAGCAAATAATGATTAGGTTTCAAAAACAATGACATGCTTGATAGTAAATTTAGCATTATTCACTATAAGCATTATGATATGACTTTGAAAAAATAGATTTTCAGCTGAATTAAAAGCTTTAAAATAGTTATATTATTTAAATATACATATTTAAATACACATACTATATATTTTTTAAACTAATTCCTTTCACCCATACAGCATATTCTCTGTCAAAATTTTTGATGCATGTAAAGAAACCCCACCTCAGAGACATTATGAAGGAGAGTGAAGTTACAACTTCTTGTATTGTTGAAGCACCATACAACACTGAAGTCTCATGGTTGATAGATGGAATAAGTACAAAAGCCACTAGTGAAAGCAAACCTGTCCTACCCCATATCAGAATGAAGCCAATTGTGAGCAACCTGACTTTACCCACAGAAACATGGTTGAAACTTAAGACCCTTGTTTGTACAGCTAAACATGTCTGTTTCCAAAAAGAGGAGCATGTTATTGAAGCCAGTAAGTTCTTTATTTTGAACTGATCATGTTACTGTATGTGACTTGATGACATTTTAGATTACTGCAAAAAACCACATGCCATGAGGATATATTTATTTTTTGCTCCTCAGATGACATAAAGAAAGTTCCTGTTGTAGAAATCAGGAGGCCTTTCACAGAATCAACAGAGGCAGGCAGTGCTGTGCTGGAGTGTGTTGTAAGAGATCTCCCTTCTGGTGAGGCCTGTGTCATCTTCCAGGCAAATGGTGCAGATATCTCAGAAGTCAATTATTTTGATTTGACCCCTTCTGAAAGCATTCATTCCCTGGCCACACAATTCACAATACCTAGTGAGCACCACAAGAAAGAAAACACCTTTACCTGTAAAGTTCACACAAGTTCGATCAACCACTGGGTATCAAAACACACTGGAAACCTTTTTGGTAGGGAGTGACCATCAACATTTCAACTATACCATGTTTACAGTACAATTATGATTACATTGGTTATGTTTTCTGTAAATTTTCTTTTCTTCTCTAATGGGACATTTGACACAAATACAATTTTCCCCCACCCCAGATGATCCTACTATAGAGCTCTTGGTTGTTCCTAGTGTGGGTCAGTCTTGTTCACAGCCTAAGAAACTAGTGTGTACTGGGGAAGGATTCAAGCCAAAGATCAGATGGCTCTCAAAGTCTCAAGAGAAAACTGACACAGTTGTAGATTTCACAATAAGGAAAGATGGACGTGTGAAAGTGTACAGTGAGATATTGGTGCTACAGCAAGAGTGGAGTCAAGGGGTGGCTTACACCTGTGAAATTGTTGACCGGCACATTGTGAAAACTGCTAATACCAGTATTTGTTCAGGTAAAACACATCACATGTGATGGATATCTTTTCACTCATATTATTTCTAAAAATAACATTCTAATAATGCGTAACTATGAATGATTTAGAGATAATATAAATATTTGCACCTGTTCTGCAATTAGAGGTCACACAACAATTTGATGAGAGTTACTGGTGCTTTTTCAGACATACAGAAACATCAACTTTGTGATGTGATCCAGTGTACTGATGTAATTCTACAGCAAAACCGTTTTTATTTGTTCTAAGTAACCTTGTCAAACCTCTATTTCTCAACCAATGCAGGGCACACACAGTAAGGAACAATCTCATAACTTATGCAAGAATGTTTCCCAATAATTTCACACATTCAACAAATGTGTTTACTGTCCAACAGTGACTGCACATTCCAGTCAGCTGGCAGATGTCTACTTACTGGGTCCTTCCCTCAGTGATGTGAAAAATGGGACAGATGTGTCTTTGACCTGTTTGGTTATTGGACAAGGTGTCAATTTCTCCATCGAATGGAAATTGGATGGAAATGTTTCCAATTTGCGTGATTACACACAACGTCCTGAAGATCATGCAAATGGCACTCAAAGCATGCAAAGTATTTTGAAGGTTCCAGTCAGAATATGGCATTTGTACACTCTTTTTACCTGTCAAGTTAAACACTTGTGCTCTGGCAACCTACAGCAGCAGAACATCTCAAAAACCAGAGGTAAGCACTCACATACAGTACAGTGGCACTGCTCATTTTAAGAAGTTGACACTAATTTCTTCTTCATCAATACTGCAGCTAAAGAGAATAATTTGATACAGTATATATAGTAATGTTTGTCTCATGTCCATAGACCCCAAAAAACCCACTGTCAGAATCCTGAGACCCTCTGACAGTGATCTCTCTGGATCCCAAGATGTTAGTCTTCTATGCTTCATCACTGGTTTCTTCCCATCTGATATCTCTGTGCATTGGCAACTAAATGGGACCCAACTGGATGTGTCTCGCTTTACTAACAGTCCTGTGGTTGCTCACACTGCAAGATATTATTCAATGCACAGTGCCCTAAAACTGCCTGCATCACAGTGGATGGAGGGCAAATACTCCTGTGTTGTTTCTCATGAGTCATCCAATGATTCAATTATTGCCACTTTGGAAAACTTGTATGGTGGGTGCCATTAGGGAAATGTTTACTTAGGATTTTTACTTATGTTGGCTTGACAAAGCCAACATACTGCTATTCGACAAAGTTGGTTTAGGTTTTTTAATTTTTTATTTAAATCCAGCAAATAATGCTGCCTTCACAAGCTATCGGAATTATTTCCCATACGGGTCATAATTACGTAATTACGACTGTGAAACTCAGAGATAATTTTAATACACAAGTTTCCAAGTTGGGAGGAGACATACGCTTTCAAAATGACGGAGGAGAGTAGGGTTTCTATAGTGAATGACAGGTTTTCTAAATTTTTTTAATGAAGCTATTTGTTAAGGCCCAGGTATACTTAGCTTTTGCGTGCTCCGGATCGGCTCACGCCTGGTCGACTGAGTTGCCTGAGTTGACTGAGGATACTCTTCTGACCGCAAGAGAATACAAACACGTTTGATGCATGCCCACTACAACTTCTTTGTGATACTCTTGTAGTAGAGTCAATGGCCGGTGAATGCTCAGACGATGCGCACAGACGATGACCGCGTCCGCGAGTCGAGAAAATCTGGCCTGTGCGCGGTCAGGCCGTGCGGACTGGATTATGATGAAATTTATGCTTATTGTGCGCAGATCGATCAGCATCATGGACCGCCAAGTATACTTTGGCCTTTAGTGCTTGCCATTTCAGCCATATTAATTTATGTATATCAGCAACCATTTGATGCATGTTATAAATTTTTAAACCATAAAAATAGCTTGTATTTGACCAACATGCCATTATTGTCAGCAGGCTAACTGAGTAATATGTATTCGGTGTCAAAATAAAAATTCCTCAAGTAATATGTATGAATGAACCTGCCTTCGTCCATTTTTCCTGTTCTTTCTGACAATACTCATAATTACCACTTCAGAAGTGGGAAGTAGGATAATTCCGATAGCACATGAATGCAGCATAACTCCTCCAAGAGCTTTCAAGCTACATTCACCAAACTTGCCACAGACCTTCAGACTGTTTTGGAATAGTGTGCTATGTCTTTTTTAACTAACCAGACGTACGGTTTTTGCACAATGGACGATCAAATATCTAAAAAATCTTGTGACATTAAACAGAATGCTCAATAATTCAAACTCCAACTGTCAAAAATTCAATTGTAAACAAACCCTCAAAATGCCTTTGAGTTGCTCTCACATTACAGCTAGGACACAGCACAGGTAGTACACACAAAAGTTACCAAGGTTTTTCCTTGTTCAAGAATGCGCTTAAGTAAATAATTTATGTTGAAACAGTTGTTTCAAATTTTAAAATGCGCCAACACACTCTCACAGCGAAATCGTTAGGATTCGTTCAACTTTTCTAAATTTGGCTAATTCGTATGATATCGTGTGTCTGCACTCGTTTGAATTCCTATGAATTTCACTACAGCCAATTATGTCGCTGGACATCGTTTTCATCTAATATGCAACAATTACTTGCTTCTGTCACACACAACAGCTTCCTATCATGTTCACACACTCTACTGATTGGTTAAGTTTAGGTAAGGGGTTTGGGTAAGGTCATAATATTAATAAGCATGTCCTTTATGCCTCGTGCACAGAATTTGCGCTTACTTCCGCATTACACATCCGGAAATTTGCACGTGATGAAGTCATACGAGTTTATGCAAATAAAATCATGCGAGATCATACGAAATAGCCAACTCGTAAATTATGTACAAATTTTCATGAGATTGGGCTGAACGCGCCATGTCATTCGACAAATGCCTCTGGTGTGCGAACCCCGTATAGCCATCAAACAATCAAACAAGTTTAATCTTTCAGACAAGGCTTTGTCACACTAACATCAAAGTTTGTCTTGACAAACTTTACTTCTCTGGTTGTATACTGTATCATATCATAGATTAGATTTGCTGTAAATGTAATCTGAAATTAACATTGATTCTCAGATTGTACACAGACACAGTGGCATTTACTGTATCAGAAAAAAGTGTCCCTAGAGAGATTTGAACTTAAATCTACCACCACTCACATTTACGTCTTCTTGTATATATTACATGATAATGAATTTAATCAGAATTTAGTAGCAATACTTATACCTCTCTTCCCATGCTCTGCATCACATCTATTCTTTTCACTATCCTTTAGCTTCATTGATCCACTCTGCTCCATCTGCACAGCTGCTGCAGGGCTCTAATAAGCTGGTGTGTCTGGCATTTGGCTTCAGCCCATCTGCTATCAACATCACATGGCTGCTGGGCATGACTGAGCTGCCTGACTATAGGCTCACCAGCCCTGCAAAAGGCCCTACAAAAGGCCCTGATGGAAAATTTAGCATCCAAAGTCACCTGGAACTCTTACCTTCAGACTGGGCACCTGGAGAGGTGTATTCATGCAGAGTCACTCATATTGCTGATACGCTGTTGCTTAACATCTCAAAACCAGGTAATGAAACCTAAATTCATCTTACAATTTTTCTCAATCGCTTTGGCTCATTTTTTTGAAACAGTCTTAACATTCTCTAAACTGTAAGTGCAATTGTCACAACTGTTTTATGGGACATAACAACTCTTATTGCATGTCTGCAAAATGTAGTAACTCACCCAAAACATTTAATTCATGCTTCAAAAACTTAGTAATTGTGTCAGTAAATTGGCCAATGCCACCAAAATGAAAAGTTTTTTTTTTTGTCATTGTGTGAGCCATCCTGGTACAAATTCAGGGATGGAGATTATTAGGGGGCCATGATAGATAAGGGCCAACGGGGGGAATTTGGCCAGGACACCAAGGTGACCCCATCACTATACTGGGGCATTAGGACCCACACAGACCACAGGGTGAGCACCCCCTGCTGGCCTCCCTAATACATCCAGGTACTGGCCAGCTTCAACCCTGCTTAGCATTAGTGTGAAACCAGGGGAGAGCTGCAGGGTGATATGGCTACTTATATATATGTGTATATATATATATATATATATATATATATATATATATACAGAACTAACAAACTACCACAGGTTTTTTTGATTGTTGCAGGTTTTTTTTTTTTTTTTTTTTTTTTTTTGCATGGATGTCATTTTTGTGGCAATTTTCTATATATGTATACAATATATGTATGTGTGTGTGTGTGTGTGTGTGTGTGTGTGTGTGTGTGTATATATATATATATATATATATATATATATATATATATATATATATATATATAGCGAACAGAAAATTGCCACAAAATGACATCCATGCAAAAAAAAAAAAAAAAAAGAAAACCTGGGACAATGAAAAAACCTGTGGTAGTTCTGTAAAAAAACAATAAATTATACCACCTCACAGTATGCAAGACTACAAGTTCCCATCGTCTTGGTGGACATCCTGTCGCTCTTGTTGGTCTGTCCAGAGATTTGGCAGACATCACAAACTTTCCATGTCATAGATATTTATGGATTATACATGTATGTCTGACAGATTTTGATAAAAGAATGGATCATTTTGCATATGATGGCTCACACAATAAAAGAATAGAAGTTGTGAAGAGTATGACAGTTTCACTGAGAATTAACTCATCAGTTTTGATCAGCAAGCCATGTGCATTTAGTTATTGTGCAAATTGTAGACAATTGTACAACTCTTTTGCACACATGTACCAAAACACGAGAAATTTGCTTAAATTAATAAGAAATTCAAATCTGGTGTGAACAAGAAACTAATTGTTCAGAGATTTGAACATATTGTTTTGAAAAAAAGAATTCTCATTTGAGAACTGAACCAGAGCGATTGAGAAAAACTGTAAAAGTATGTAAGATATGTGATGAAACAATCCAAGTATTATCTTTCAAGCCTAGTGACAAAGGAAAAGTGAAGCCAATAAACTTGTGGTAAACTCTGTAATTGATTACAGTTGAAGTGTGGTGAGGTTAAAGTCCAGGAATGTGCAGTGACATGTTAACATAAGCTTTCATCAGATAAATGTTCTTTATTATGGACAATATTATTAAGGCAACCAGTCTGATTCTTATTTTGTTGTTAAAATAGAAAAATGTGCACTTATTTTTTCCTTGGTTTGCTCTGTACAGAAATATTCAAAGAGGCTATATTTATTAATGAGAACAAACATGATGATATTGCACAGGACAGTGTTGAAGAGTCCTGGAATATGGCCTGTGTCTTCCTCATCCTCTTCCTCTTTTCCCTCCTTTATGGGAGCACAGTGACTTTGATCAAAGTGAATCCTGCATGAGCCTGAATGAGGAACAGTGTAATTTTGTGGATTCTTTAGCTTTTTTAATCATTATTATTTTTAAGTTTGTTTAAAGTTGTTTTGCTGGCTTTTGATTCATTGTGTCATTATGCATGAACATGAGTAGGTGAACATTTATCTTTGTTTGGCCTTGTTTAGTACTTTTATGAAAAATGACATATATGGTAAAATGTTACAATGGAAGACAATCTGCATTTCTAATAAAATTTTAACAAAGCAAAATAAACTGAGTGTTTGTACAAAGCTTAATAGCAAACCATCCCAAGGTGGGATATAAAGACTTTCTAAAGTTTTGGAAGCGTTTATTGTGTATGACTGCTGTTTTATCAGCAGATGCATGGGTTGTGTATATTTTCCTCTTCTGACTCTTTGATATTTGTCTGCACACACATTAGCAGACATTAAAAGGCTTTCAGCTCCATGCACATGTAGCCTTCATATTCAAAGTAGTGCCATCTTTGATTTTTGACGTGAAGGAAAACAAGGCTGTGAGGGATAGACTTACAGACTCTTCAATAGCATCCACTGAAGCAGTAAAAAGCTTGTAGATCACATCTAATTTTAACTAACTCATGTTATCTGGAGTTCCTTATCGATACAGTTCACTTGACTTTGCATTTGAACGCCATGGGGAAAACCCCTTGTATCATAATGGCAATCTTGTGATTGGCAATGATATTTGAGCTCCGTCCTTTAGGCGTGCATTTGGCCTATATAAGCGGGTGCTCAAACATCATGTCTTCAGAATTTCTTCCTTCAAGACCAACATCGTCTCGTCTTGACAACGAGTGATCATCTCATCTTGATCAGCCTGCTCTTTGCCGTCAACAGACACCCATCAGCGGATGGGATTCCCTGCAGACTCATCAGGACGTTCTTCGCTTGACTCTGAGCACCTGCAGCGAGGATCACCCGCACCCTCTAGTGTTCCAGCGAAGAAGTCTCGTAACTTAATTCAATAGAGGAGGACAGTGCGCAACTTTCACAACCATTCTTTTTACCTCTAGTGGTTGAATAGGAAACTGCACACCCAAAATTAACATTTTTGTAATAGGAGGACAGTGAGCATTTCAAATGACTGATACCTTTAGCATACAGTATGATGGAGAACTGCAGAACACTCTCTCTGACGGACTGTTTATTGTCACCGGAGATTTCAACCATGCGAATCTCAAGTCAGTGCTCCCTAAATTCCATCAGCATGTGGACTTTGCAACGAGAGGGGCAAACTCGCTGGATCTTGTTTACACAACATCCCCTGCACGTACCGGGTGGAGCCCCGCCCCCACCTCTGCTACTCAGACCACATCTTTGTTATGCTAATTCCAGCATACAGATGGCTCATCAGATGGTCAGCAGGAGCCATCTCTGCTCTTCAGGACTGTTTTGAGCACACTGACTGGCACATGTCCAGGGAGGCTGCCACTGATGGCAACTCCACCAACTTGGAGGAATACATGGCATCAGTGACCAGCTACATCAGCAAGTGTATCGATGATGCCACTTTCTCCAAGACCATCACCACAAACTCCAACCAGAAGCCATGGATAACTGCGGAGGTGCGTATGCTGCGGAGGACCTGAGACTCCACCTTCAGAGCAGATGACAAGGTGGCCCTAAGAACAGCAAGGGCCAAACTGTCCCGGGCCATCAGAGATGCAAAGTGCGTACACGCCCAGAGAATCCACAGCCACTTCCAGGACATCAGCGATACGCAGTACATGTGGCAGGGCATCCAGGCCATCACCAATTACAGGAGAACATCACATGACACCATGTGACAGTGACACCTCCCTTCTAGATGCACTGAATGAATTCTATGCTCGGTTTGAGGTGCAGAATGCATGGCAGCGAGGAAGACCACCCTTCCTCCCAACGACCAGGTGCTATGTCTTACCATGGCTGATGTGAGGAAAAATCTATGCAGAGTCAACCCATGGAAAGCTGCTGGACCAGACAACATTCATAGCAGAGTGCTCAGAGGATGTGCAGACCAGTTGCCGGATGTTCTTACTGACATCTTCAAGATCTCCCTGAGCAGCGCCATCGTTCCAACGTGCTTCAAGGCCACCACCATTGTCCCTGTACCGAAGAAGTGTCCTGACTCAACGAATACCGTCCCGTTGCACTCACACCCATCATCATGAAGTGCTTCGAGAGGCTCGTCATGAGGCACATCAAGACCCAGCTGCCCCCCTCACTGGACCCCTGCAGTTTGCGTATCGTCCCAACCTCTCAACAGACAACGCCATTGCCACCACCCTCCATCTGGCCCTCACCCACCTAGACAAAAAGGAAACATACGTTCGAATGCTGTTCATAGACTTCAGTTCAGCGTTCAACACAATCGTTCCTCAGCACCTGATTGGAAAGCTGAACCTGCTGGAACCTCCCTCTGCAACTGGATCCTGGACTTCCTGACTGGGAGACCTCAGTCAGTCCGGATCGGGAGCAGCATCTCCACCACCACCACACTGAGCACTGGGGCCCCCAGGGCTGTGTGCTCAGTCCACTGCTGTTCACTCTGCTGAATCACATCATCAAGCTCGCCAATGACACAACCGTGGTGGGTCTCATCAGCAAGAATGACGAGTCAGCATACAGAGAGGAGGTGCAGTGGCTAAGGACTGGTGCATAGCCAATAACCTGTCTCTGAACGTGGACAAAACAAAAGAGATGGTGGTTGACTTCAGGAGAACACGGAGCGACCACTCTCCACTGAACATTGATGGCTCCTCTGTGGAGATTGTCAAGAGCACCAAATTCCTTGGTGTTTACCTGGAGGAGAACCTCATCTGGTCCCTCAACACCAGCTCCATAACCAGGAAAGCCCAGCAGCGTCTCTATTTTCTGCGAAAGCTGAGAAAAGCCCATCTCCCACCTTCCATCCTCACCACATTCTACAGAGGGACTATCTAGAGCATCCTGCATCACTGCCTGGTTTGGAAATTGCACCGTTTCGGATCACAAGACCCTGCAGAGGATAATGAGGACAGCTGAGAAGATCATCGGGGTCTCTCTTCCCTCCATCATGGACATTTACACCACATGCTGCATCCGCAAAGCCACCAGCATTGTGGAAGACCCCACACACCAACTCTTCACCCTCCTGCTGTCTGGAAAAAGGTACCGAAGCATTCGGGCCCTCACGAACAGACTGTGTAACAGTTTCTTCCCCAAAGCCATCAGACTCCTCAATACTCAGAGACTGGGCTGACACACACACACACACACACACACAACTGAACACCATCCGACTCCCTTTGCAATTTTTGCACATTTCTGTATTATCTACCCGAATTTTTTGCTGCTACTGTATTCATAAAAATACTGTATTTAATTTCTTGTCACTTTCTACCTGGATACTTCTCCAATAAATGCTATGTCCAAACATAGTATAAGCTTATCTGCTGAATACTATGTCATAGTATGTTATGTTTACATTCACAGCACACATATTGCTATGTCTTTTGCACTACCTATTTTATCTGACACTTTCACACTAGAACTGTGTGCTAGTCGGTGCTGCACTGTCTCTTACTTTGCCTATTGTCCTGTTTTTAGCAATTATTATACCATGTTGTACTGTTTGCACACGTGCACTTTATGTAGTAATGTGTAGGTCTTATTTAGTTCTGTGTAGTCTCACATAGTTTTATGTTTGTTTTATGTTGTTTTTATGTTGTATTATGTAGCACCATGGACCTGGAGGAGCGTTGTTTCATTTCACTGTGTACTGTACAAGCTGCATATGGTTGAAATGACAATAAAAGCCACTTGACTTGACTTGACACTTGACTTGGTGGAGTTAAAAATGTTTGTGCATAATGCAAAATGATATACAGTACCATTCAAACGTTTGGACAATAATAATCATTCAAGGTTTTATATTTATTTTTAATATTTTCTACATTGTACAATAATATTGAAAGCATCAAACCTACGATATAACACATATGTAATCATGTTGTAGCAAAAAGTGACCTTTGAAAGACATCCAAATATATTTTATATTTTTAATTTTTCAGAGTAGCCACCCATTGCCATGATTATAGCGTTGCACAATCTTGTTATTCTGTCATTTTTGTGGTACAACTCAACTCAATTTATGTGGAGGTCAGGTGATTGTAGCGGCCAGGTCATCTAATGCAGCCCTCCTTCACTCTCCTTTGGCTCAATTAGCCTTTACACAGCCTAGATTTGTGTTTTGTATCATTGTCCTGTTGAAAAATAAATTATAGACCCACTAAGCACAAACCAGGTATGATGGGGTAGTGCTGCATAATGCTGTGGTAGCCTCACTGGTCTAGTGTGCCTTGAATTTTAAATATATTCACTGACCGTGTCAACATAAAATCACCCTCACATCATAACACCTCTTACTCCATGCCTTAAGTTGTGAACCACACATACAGAGATCATCCCTTCACCTACTCTGCGTCTCACTAACACGAGGCAGTTGGATCCTAAAACATCTTTGACCTTTGGACTCATCTGGCCAAAGCACAGATTTCAACAGGTCTAATGTCCATTGCTCTTATTTCTGTGCCTAATGAAGTCTCTTCTTATTATTGTTGTCCTTTTTGGTAGTGGTTTGTTTGCTTCAAATCGACCATGAAAGCCTTATTCATGCAGTCTCCTCTGAACATTGGATGTTGAGAATTGTCAGTTTCTTTAACTCTGAAACATTTATTTTTGCTGCAATCCCATTTAATTTCAGATTTCTGAAGCAGGTAAGTCTAATGAGCCTATCCTCTGCAGCAGGTTTAACTCAGGATGTTACTTTCCTGTGGCGGTCCTCATGAGAGCTTAATAACAGCTTTTATGGATTAGGTGACTGCACTTGAAGATACTTTCAAAGTAGTTGAAATTGTCCAGTTTGACTGACCTTTATGTCGTAAAATAATGATGTACTGTTGTTTGTTTTAGCTTATTATCAAATCAAATCAAATCAAATCACTTTTATTGTCACACAACCATATACACAAGTGCAATAGTGTGTGAAATTCTTGGGTGCAGTTCCGAGCAACATAGTAGTCGTGACAGTGATGAGACATATATCAATTTACAATAAACATCAGATTTACACAACGCAATTTAAAATCTAATATACACATAATTACACATAACACAATATACAAATGATAACATACAATGTACAGTATACAATACACACAATATAGAATACACATTATACAATAAAAATAGTATATATAGTATATATAATATGTACAGTAGGTTGTATTGTACTGTATTGACATTCAGGCTGTCGGTTGATAGTAAGTTGCCAGTGTGTTGTTAAGAGAGAATATAATTTATGACAGTCCGGTGTGAGATATAAGAGTAATAAAGTGCAGTGCTGATGTATTTTGATCGTGGGAGATCAAGAGTTCAAAAGTCTGATTGCTTGGGGGAAGAAGCTGTCATGTAGTCGGTTGGTGCGTGTCCTGATGCTGCGATACCGCCTGCCTGATGGTAGCAGTGAGAACAGCCCATGGCCCGGGTGGCTGGAGTCTCTGATGATCCTCCGAGCTTTTTTCACACACCGTCTGGTATATATGTCCTGGAGGGAGGGAAGCTCACCTCCGATGGTGTGTCTGGCAGTTCGCACCACCCTTTGCAGGGCTTTGCGGTTGTGGGTGGTGCTATTGCTGTACCAGGCGGAGATGCGGCCAGTCAGGATGCTCTCTACAGTGCTGGTGTAGAACCGTGTGAGGATGTGGCGGTTCATTCCAAACTTCCTCAGCCGTCTCAGGAAGAAGAGGCACTGATGAGCTTTCTTCACAATGGCCTCAGTGTGGATGGACCATGTGAGTTCCTCAGTGATGTGGACACCCAGGAACTTGAAGCTGCTGACTCTCTCCACTGGTGCTCCATTGATGGTGATGGGACTGTGTTCTCTATCTCTTCTCTTGAAGTCCACCACAAGCTCCTTTGACTTACTGACGTTAAGGGAGAGGTTGTGCTCCTGACACCAGTGTGTCAAAGTGTGCACCTCCTCTCTGTAGGCTGTTTCATCATTGTCAGTGATCAGACCTACCACCGTCGTATCATCAGCAAACTTAATGATGTCATTGGAGCTATGTGTTGCCACACAGTCATGTGTGTACAGGGAATACAGGACTGGGCTGAGAACACAGCCCTGCGGGGCTTCAGTGTTGAGGGTCAGTGATGAGGAGATGTTGCTGCCCATTCTAACCACCTGGCGTCTGCTTGACAGGAAGTCCAGGATCCAGCTGCACAGTGAGCTGTTTAAGCCAAGAGCCTGGAGTTTCTCATCAAGCTTGGAGGGCACTATGGTGTTGAATGCTGAGCTGTAGTCTACAAACAACATTCTCACATAAGTGTTCTTTTTTTCCAGGTGGGAGAGCGCAGTATGTATTGTAGATGCAATGGCATCATCAGTGGAGCGGTTGTTGCGGTAAGCAAACTGCAATGGGTCCAGTGATGGAGGCAGCACAGAGCAGATGTAATCTCTGATTAGTCTCTCAAAGCATTTGCTGATGATGGGGGTCAGAGCAACAGGACGCCAGTCATTTAAGCAAGTGATTTTGGATTTCTTTGGTACAGGCACAATGGTGGACATTTTAAAGCATGTGGGGACTACAGACAAAGAGAGAGAAAGGTTGAAAATGTCCGTAAAAACACCAGCCAGTTGGTTCGCGCACGCTCTGATGACGCGGCCCGGAATGCCGTCTGGACCTGCGGCTTTGCGGATATTCATCCGTCGGAAGGATTGTGTTACATCCGCTACAGAGACGGAGAGTGAACTAACCTCTGTAGCTTCGGCCGCGAGAGCTCTCTCCACGAGGGCGATGTTATTTCCCTCGAAACGAGCATAAAAAGTATTTAGCTCATCCGGGAGAGGGGCAGCGGTGTTCATGGCGGACTTTTTATTCCCTTTAAAGTCTAAGATGATATTAATTCCCTGCCACATGCTTCTAGATTGGTGGTGTTAAACTGTCCTTCAATCTTGTTCCTGTACTGACGTTTTGCTGTTCTGATAATATGCAAGATAATATGCTTGTCATAACTGGCTTGTTTATGCTCCTCCATGTTCCCAGAATTAAAAGCGGAGGTCCGGGCATCAAGTGCCACACAAACATTGCTATTAATCCAAGGTTTCTGGTTCGGGTAGATCCATATTGTTTTGCTCAGAACAATGTCCTCTACGCACTTTCTGATGAAACACGTTACGCTATCAACGTAAAGCTCAATGTCGTCATCAGAGGCGGACCGGAACATCTCCCAGTCCACGTGATCAAAACAGTCTTGTAGCATAGAGTCTGATTGGTCTGACCAGCACTGGATCGTTCTGAGGGTGGGTGCTTCCTGTTTCAGTTTCTGCCTGTAAGCAGGCAGAAGCAGAATGGAAGAGTGGTCTGATTGTCCAAATGGTGGGCAGGGGAGGGATTTGGAGCCGTCCCGGAAAGGAGAGTAGCAATGGTCCAAAAACCGGTCCCCTCGTGTGTTAAAACGAATGTTTTGGTGGTATTTTGGTGTGACTGATTTGAGATTGGCTTTGTTAAAGTCCCACAATGAATGCGGCCTCAGATTGCATGGTTTCCTGCTTGCTTATAATCCCATACAGTTCCTTGAGTGCCCGGTCTGTGTCAGCTTGTGCGGGATGTAGACAGCAGTGATAATGACCGGTGTGAATTCCCTCGGTAGCCAGAATGGTCAACACAGAAGCATGAGAAATTCCAGATCAGGAGAGCAGAAAGACTTGATAGAATGTACGTTACTCTGATCACACCAGGATTTGTTGATCATAAAACATACACCACCACCTCTGCTTTTACCTGAGAGGTCTTTCGCTCTGTCCGCTCGGTGCACGGAGGACCCCGCGGGTTCAATGGCTGAGTCTGGAATCTCCGCAGTTTCTGTAAGGCAGATAATGCAGCAGTCCCTCGTCTCTCGTTGGAAAGAGATCCACACTCTCAGCTCGCAGAGCTTGTTGTCCAAAGACTGAACATTTGCCAGTAGAATACTGGGTAGCGGGGGTCGATTTGCACGACGCATTACTCTGATGAGAACGTTGGCTCTGTTTCCCCTTTTCCTTTTGCGTTTCCGCGGCCGGGCAGCCCAGACAAAGGGCTCCGCTGGTGTGTTCGTAAACAGCGGTTCGGCATTGAGGAATTTGAAGTCCGGTTTACGGTGTGTAATTGCAGAACCAATGTCCAAAAGTGTTTGTCTGTCACAGACAATAAGGCAGACAACATCCAAGACAAAAAACATAAGAATTGTAAACAAAACAAACAAAACACTACAATGCTGTGTCGGAGCTCGCAAAGCAGCAGCCATACTTGGCGCCATCTTGAGTCCAGGGGCTCTCTATTAGAGCTGTTCTTGACATAATATTGAATAAAAATAAATTACTTTTGAGAGGTCATTTTAGTTTTAGTTTTAGCAGTGCCCCCTCAGCCAGACAACTGTGCCCCTTCTGTCAAAATGTTGTATTAGAACCATGTTTTATAATTTAGTTATTATCTTTTAAATGTATATATATATTTTTTTTATTTTTTTTTTTTTTGCAAACCTACATTTTCAACTACATTGCAAATTAAATAAAATAAATAAAGTAATTACTCACTTTATAAATAAAGTGAGTAATTGAACATTTCAGGTGGAAGGTGGGGAAAGGAGTTACGCTGTCTGGCCAATTAACTGCTCTTTTTTCCTAATTAGAAAAATGTTTTCTGCTATGTAATTCAGTCAGAGCTCTGAGACTCAAAGGGTAAAAGAAGGAAATGGATTTAAGAAAAGGATTTTACCTAGGATTAGGATGAATAAAAGATTTAAATGATGTAACTAAAAAGTGCATACATAACTGGACAGATGCGGTCCTCAAGACAAAATTTTTAACCCCAGCACTCGGTGCGTTCAGTTGTTCTAATTGTGAGTACAGCAGGTTATTACCTTTTGCTGTGTTTTGTTAATGGATATAAGTGAAGTTGTCTTAAATATTATTTAGGTGGATAAATGGCTAGAATTTCATTCACTCAAAGAAACAAAATTCATAACAAAATTCCTTCAAATTGAATTTAGTATGTTTTATAAAAAATTTAATTAATACAATTATATATATTGAGGTTTTATTCATTTAATTTAGTTGAAAATTTCATGGAATTTTGTAATGAAATTGAAATGCGTAAATCTGAAATATAGGCAAGTTTTTGGAGTGTGCTCACCAGAGGATCATTTGATAAGACATTTATTCAACAAATTTTTAGATTTAGCTTGTTGTTAATTTTGTATATTTTTGGCATATTTTAAAGTGTTGACATGCCACAATTTCAGACACTTGTACAGACTAGGGACAAAGAAGTGTCTTCTCGCTGCATATATTCAACAGTTACCAGGAAGTGAATATATATCATGCACTCTGCTTTAGGAGGTGTTTAGGTTTGTGTGGTTTGCAAGCCAAGAGATTCTTTAGAGTCATTTAAGAGTCACTCATATTCAAATGAATGGGAGAAATTGGAGTGCCCAAAGGTCAACAGATGTAGAACGGAAGATCTGCTTTGAGGTAAAAAATCCAATCACCTTTTAGATACAGACATCGCCCGTCAATCAACTCGAGAACGCGCATGTGCATTAACTAAACAAGACGAGGAAATGTTTTTTTACATAATCTGAGGTAAAGAAGCAGATTTTACTGCTGATTTGAGAAATGTTCTTTGATCATAATCAAGATCCACCATTTTGGAGATTTCGGTCTTTCCCCATTCAAGTAGATAGGAGCTGCACTGGCATGCCGCTTGTTTACGTACAAAAATAGCTCCCCGGGAGCATTCCAAAGATGTCCGCCAACAGAACCACTAGGGGTAAAACTAAAAGTTGTGAAAGTTGAGCACTGTCCTCCTCTATTGAATGACATTGGTTACATGTCTCTATCTCCTTCAACAAAAAGGCTATTACAAAAAGAAACTTAATTTTGGGCATGCAGTTCACTATTTAACCACTAGGGGTAAAACGAATGATTGTGAAAGTTGCGCACTGTCCTCCTGTATAGAATGACGTTGGTTTCGTGCCTCTATGTTGTTCAACAAAAAGCTATTACAAAAAGAAACTTAATTTTGGGCATGCAGTTCCCTATTCAACCACTAGGGGTAAAATGAAAGGTTGTGAAAGTTGTGCACTGTCCACGACTATTGAATCACGTTGGTTTCGTGTCTCTATCTCCTTCAAAAAAAAAAGCTATTACAAAAAGAAAGGAGATTTTGGACAAGCAGTTCCATATTCAACCACTAGCCCTGGCCACCTCAGCTCGCTGTTGTGCTTCCATCTGCGTCGTTGGGCCATGGCACTGGATCCCTCAGTCATCCCTTTTGGTTGCCAGTTGATGCAGAGCCCCAGCACCACCAGATCGAGCACTCCCTTGGCATCGCGATCCTCAGTCAGTGGCGAGGACTCCTTGACGGAGCATCCTTCCTCCTTCGGCACCAGTGTAATAAAGTACACGAGATGGGCAAGGAGGAAGCTGAGACCGGCTTGACAAATGTGACACATTTCAGTGGACGTTAAACACTATAACACTATAACCAACACATATTGCTCTTGGCATTACACTAACAAAACTGACACGCAGACAGACAGCTTCATGTGTCTCTCTCTCCCTCATCTGCCACCGTCTCCTCTCCTCAAATACTCCCGCCGCTTCTCATTGGATCGTGAGACCAGTGTGGCACACAGGTGGAGCTCATTCATCACTCATCTTCCCGGCCCGGTTTGGGCTCAAACACCATGTACTAAATCACGCTTGGCATCCGGGTCACATCCCATGACTCGCCGCTGCCTGGCTTCTCTAGCACCATGGACAGCTCCAAACTTTTATCAGCAGGGTGTGATGCTGAGTCAGGTTTATAGACCAAATGTGGTGACCACGGATACATCTGTAGAGCCGAGGAGGGCGGGGCTGGGCTGGAATGAGACACACCCGGTACCCAATCAGCTTGATGGGGTGCACGAGGGATAAAGGTTCGAGAGAGACAGAATTGCAGGCAGCTGTACTGTGTGGTTTTTGGTTGTGTGTTTGTTTAAGTTGTTTATTAAATTATTATTTAAGTTGTCAAGCTAGTTCTCGCCTCCTCCTTTCCACTGAACCCCCTTACACTGGTGCCGAAACCCGGGAAGGAGGAGGGATTCCCGTCGCAGAATCCTCAACACTGCCGTCCACCCAGGGGAGCGCCGCTGCCGTCCGACGGGGGACGGAGGAGCCCGACCACCCGGATGCGGGGCGAGTGGGGATGGGACTCCCCAACCGCCTGGAGCGAGGAAGCCGCTGCCGGGGGCGGAGGAGTGCCCTGCCGTCCCCCGGGAACGCGGAGGGGTCGAGAGAAGACCGCCGTCCACGGGGGGGGGAGGAGGGAAGCGACTCCCCGACCGCCTGGAGTGGTAGGGCCGCTGCCAGGGGCGGAGGAGTGTCCCCACGGGACGCCGGGAAAACGGAGGGGCATTCTGTCCGCTGGGGGTCGGAGGTCTGACTCCGGTCCGCCCGGGGAGGAGCGGCTGCAGTCCGCCTGAGAGGGTGGAGTAGTGATTGAGGACCACGCGACGGCGCATCAGAGAACCGGTGAGTTTCTTTTTCTCTTTCTCCTCTCTCTGTCTCTCCGTATTGGCCTTTCCCTTGCCATTTTGTTTTGGTGTTTTTCCCCTCCTGTCTCCTCCCAGGTCGAGGAAGGCGGGGATGACCCGCCAGCAGTCGGGGCGTAAGGCACGCCCCCCCCCCCGGAGAGGAAGAGTGGGGGATGTACATCATGCTGGGGGCTCCCCAGCCTGAGGCAACACCGGGAGGAGTGTAGAGCCGAGGAGGGCGGGGCCAGGCTGGAATGAGACACACTCGGTCCCCAATCAGCTTGATGGGGCACGCGAGGGATACAGGCGGCCGGGGACAACAGTTCGAGAGAGAGAGAATTGCAGGCAGCTGTACTGTGTGGTTTTTGGTTGTGTGTTTGTTTAAGTTGTTTATTAAATTATTATTTAAGTTGTCAAGCCGGTTCTCGCCTCCTCCTTTCCACTGAACCCCCTTACAACGTCCAACACGGGTTGGGGCACGCTGCACTGCACACCCGGCTTTCGGCACTTGGACAGGTGCGAAACAGGCATGGCACATCAACTGCTTGGAAATGCTAGCCGTCTTCTTAGTGGTGAAATCTTTCCATTCCGACATATTGAATCATCATGTTCTGATTCAGTCAGACATTATGTCAGTGGTAGCGTACATAAATCGCCAGGGCGGCACTCGATCGCTAACAATGATGAGCCTGGCACAATCCTCATGTGGAGCGTGCGCCATCTCCTCTCCCTGCACATGACATATGTTCCGTACTGCGGATCAGACTTGCTGTCGTGCCAGGGACCGATGGTGGGGGAATGGAGACTTCATCCTCAGACGGTTCTGAGGATTTGGGAAATGTTTGACAAAGCGGAAGTTGACCTATTTGCCTCCGCAGAGACATGGTACTCCATGTCCCAAGCTCTGCTGGGAGTGGACACCTTAGCCCACAAGTGGCCAATGAAACTCAAATATGCATTTCCCCGGGTACGTCTCCTCCACTCTGTCATCAGCAAAGTCAGAGAGTACAAGGAAACGGTTCTGTTGGTTGCGCCAAAATGGCCCAACCAGCCATAGTTTCCGGAAATTATGGAAATATTAGATGGCGCTCCATGGGAAATACCGCAGAGGAGGGATCTGCTCTCTAAAGCACAGCGCACGATTTGGCATCCCCAGCCAGAGCTGTGGAACCTACACGTATGTCCCCTGAACGAAGCACAGTGCATGAGCAGGAATTGGCTCAGTCTATAAGGAACATAATTTTGCAAACTTTATGACGTCTTTATTTTGAGACGCCTTTATGCACTAAAATACCGTATGTTTGCAGATTGGTACTCTTCACGCAACAAAGACCCAGTGAATTGCTTTATAACGGAGATCCTTACAATCCTTCAAGAGCGTTTGGATGCAGGTCTTACTCCATCAATGCTTAAGGTCTATGTAGCAACCACATCAGCACTTCACGCCCCAGTGGCTGGCTCCTCTATAGGCAGACATGATCTGATCATAAAGGTCCTTAGGGGAGCGAGGCGCATGAACCTCCCTTGACCTGCTACGGTTCCAACATGGGACTTAAATCTGGTGCTGAGGGTGCTCACAAGTCCCCTGTTTGAACCATTGGAATCCGTTGAGTTGCGTGTGCTCTCTTTAAAGACTGCACTGCTGTTGGTCTGGCCTCAGTCAAATGGGTTGGTGATATACGGGCACTGTCGGTTGATAGTTCATGTCTGGAATTCGGTCCGGGGCTTTCAAAAGCCACCGTCAAACACAAAAAAAAGGGCTCAGATAGTGCACCTACAAGCTTTCTCTTCTCCACCTTCTAATTCGGACGAGGAGCAGTTAGCACATTTGTTATGATCCGTGCGGCCATTGCACACATATGTGGAGTGCACTCACCAGTTTAGACTGTCAGATCAGCTCTTCGTTTGTTATGGAGGAGTCAAGTCAAGTCATTTTTATTTATATAGCACCTTTCACAACACACATCGTTTCAAAGCAGCTTTACAGAAAATCATGCATTAACAGAAAATGAAACTGTAATATCTATAATGTCTTAAGAGTCATCATTGTGTAGTTTGATAAAATACGATTGTGAATTGTGTTTAAAAATAAGTAATTCAATAATAATTGTATTTAGAACCCCAGTGAGCAAGCCGAAGGCGACTGTGGCAAGGAACACAAAACTCCATAAGATGTTGGTTTATGGAGAAAAATAACCTTGGGAGAAACCAGGCTCACTGTGGAGGCCAGTCTGGCTAACATCATGAATATAATGCCAATATTACTTATGTATAGTGCAAGTCATGGTTTGAAATGATTAAACTAAGTAAGTGTTAAGGGTCAGTGTTTAAACAAAACATTTTGTATGAACTGTAAGATTAATGAATAATGTCTTTGAAGTCCATCCTGGATTAACTGCAGAAGTTTACATAGATGCAGTTGTCCTAGTTAGTTGGCTGATGAAGGGTTTTGTTGGCAATTAATTGATAGTCTATGTATTCCATTTCAAGAGTGTAGTCCATCATTATACCGAGGTGATGCAGGCAGAGATTAGTTAGGTGCATCGCAGTTCAACCGGCCGGTAATTTCGTTGAGGTCTATCCTAAGTTCAAGGTTCAGGCAATGGCATATGATGTATCCCATGTCTTATGGTTGGAGTTGGCATCAGTTCATCCTCTGAAATCCATCGTAATAGACTGAAGTGAGGTTTGGCTGGCACCGGCTGCTATTAATCGTCATCAAGCTGGTTCTGGTGACCTCGGGATAGGAGTCCCAAGGTTGAGATAGGGAAACAAATAGAATAATATTAGCATAGATGCCATTCAATTTATTGCAGAGTTATAGATCATGATGAATTTTTCTGGTTTCTGGTTCCAGCAGACCAAACTAAAGCAGTCTAATTGTGAGTTGAAGGATAAATTAGGTGTATGCCTGGCTAAATAGATGAGTCTTTAATCTAGACTTAAACTAGGTGAGTGTGTCTGCATCTCGAACAGTGTTAGGGAGACTATTCCATAGTTTTGTGGATTTTGATATTCTAGGAACTATTAACAGGCCAGAATTTTGCGATCATAATGAACGTGATGGAATATAACATGGTAGAAGGTTACTTAAGTACTACAGAGCTAGACCATTCAAAGCTTTGTACGTAGTTAACAGAATTTTCAAATAAATACGAAATTTAACAGGTAGCCAATGTAATGACGATAAAATGGGTCTAATATGATCATATTTCTTGGATCTAGTGAGCAATTGAACCAACTGAAGTTTATTTATTGATCTTGCTGGACATCCTCCCAGTAATGCATTACAATAATCTAGTCTTGAGGTCATGAACGCATGAATTAGTTTTTCGGCATCAGCAACAGACAGCATGTGTCGTAATTTAGCAATATTTCTTAGGTGGAAGAATAGTGGATAGTAGAGGATACTACCTTATCTAGTATTTTCTTTTTTTTCACCCAATTTGGAATGCCCAATTCCCTATGCGCTTTTAAGTCCTCATGGTCGCGTAGTGATTTGCCTCAATCTGGGTGGCAGAGGATGAATCCCAGAAGCCTCCGCGTCTGAGACCACCAACACGTGCATCTTATCACGTGGCTTGTTGAGCACGTTGCCACGGAGACATAGCGCATGTGGAGACTTCATGCCACCCACCGTGGCATCCACGCTCAACTCACCATGCGCCCCACCGAGAATGAACCACATTATAGTGACCACGAGGAGGTTACCCCATGTGACTCTATCCTCCCTAGCAACCAGGCCAATTTGGTTGCTTAGGAGACCTGGCTAGAGTCACTCAGCACACCCTGGGATTCGAACTAGCGAACTCAAGGGGTCGTAGCCAACTTTTCTAGAATTTCGACATAAACAGGAGATTTGAAATCGGTCTATAATTAGCCAGTTCTCCAGGATCAAGTTGTGGCTTCTTAATAAGTGGTTTGATAACTGCCATTTTAAAGTTTCTTGGGACATGTCCTAAGAATAGCGAGGAGTTAATAATATTAAGAAGAGGTTCTGAGATTACAGGGAATACCTCTTTTAAGAGCTTGGTTGGTATTGGATCTAACATACCTGTACATGTTGTGGCTTTTGATTTTTCGTTAAGTTTTGTTAGCTTTTCATGACCTATGACAGCGAAGGATTGAAGATGCACATGAGGAAAATTATGAGACACTGTTTTCTGAGGTACTGTGACAGATGATTGCATAATTCCAAATGTATTTCTGATAATTTCAATTTTATGAGTAAAGAAATTCATGAAGTCATTACTCTTGTGCTGCAATGGAATATCTGGTTCTGTTGAGGCTTTATTCCTAACCAATTTAGCCACAGTACTGAATAAACACCTAGGATTGTTGTGGTTATTTTCTCTGAGTTTGCTTAAATATGCTGACCTGGCAGCTTTCTCACTGGATCGTTGATGAGTCACAGGGCATTAGATAAAGCAGCCATATCACCCTGCAGCTCTCGCCTTGTTGCCCATTAAAGCTAAGCAGGGTTGAGCCTGGCCAGTCCCTGGATGGGAGATCTCCTGGGGAAAACTAAGGTTGCTGCTGGAAGTATTGTTAGGAAGGCCAGCAGGGGGTGCTCACCCTGCTGTCTGTGTGGGTTCTAGTGCCCCAGTATAGTGACGCGGACACTATACTGTAAAAAAAGCACTGTCTTTCAGATGAGATATTAAACTGAGGTCCTGACTCTCTGTGGTCATTAGAAATCCCAGGGCACTTCTTGTAAAGAGTAGGGGTATAACCCTGGTATCCTGGCCAAATTCCCCCCATTGTTCTATCATGGCCCCCTAATAATATCCATCCCTGAATTGGCTACATCACTCTACTCTCCTCTCCACCAATAGCTAGTGTGTGGTGGGCATTCTGGTGCACTATGGCTGCTGTTGCATCATCCAGGTGGACGCTGCACACTGATGGTGGTTGAGGAGACTCCCCCTATACTGTTGGGCCTCATATATTCAGATAGAAGACAAAGGCAGGCCTAACACAGTCGTAAAAACCTAACTCAAGCCCCACATTCCAAGTCGTAAATTATACTGATAAAAATCTCACCAAAATCAAAGGGAGTCCAAAACAGACTACAAATCCCATGAAGCCTTGCTCACTAAAGGATCGAATTCTCAACTCCTATTGGATGAGGCACACAACAGAACGTCCCTCAAACATGACATCATCAGGAGTTGAAATACCTCTGAAATGCTTCTGGGATTTGCTTCCAGCAACTTTGTTCACCGAGTATAGACACAGCTCATCGCTGCTCTCAGGTGCAACCTCGTGGCACAAGGAAGTAACGTCCGACTTGAAACTGTGGCCATACAATCTCTATCTCGCTGGATGAGTTGAGATTACTCTGTGTTCAACCGAACACTCTAACGGATCCGAAGGAGACTGCCGAGCAATCCGCAGTTTCATCCGTTTCAGAAGTGAAGAGATTAAAGATTTCTCTTCCATCTTCAATCAAGTCGACATTTCTGAGTTCTCCGCCAGCCCACCAAGAATCAACAGCCGTGCCCGCCAACAGAGCGAGGAAATGGCCTCCCGTCATCACCCGAGCCTCAAGGAACCGGGTCGGAATTAAAGGATGGATGAACACACATTCTGTCCTCATGCGATTCAAGTAAGAGGTTTACGTCTGGGCAGAGATAGAATATTATAGTGTGTTATTCTTGTGTTTCAAGGTTTTTGCTTGTACAGTTTACGGACCACCATGTCCGCTCATTATTAATACTCAGGGTATTAATTATCACGAATTTGTTTTGCTGTATTGTGGTCCAACCAAATTGGACTGTTGTGCAATTTCGCCATCGTGGGTGATACAGGTAAACTGAGTTCATCCATTAAAGAGTCAAATAACGCGGGACTGTTTACGAGCCGTCCACCGCATCTCTGAGTGATGAACTAACAGCTGCTTTCTCTCCCACGATCGCGAAATCAGCTTTAGGGCCGTCACTTCTCTCTCTCTCATACTAACCACACACACACACACACACGCACGCGACCCCTCACAAACATTCTGGCACACATTTTTGGCTCCTAGATAGCTTAATGCTAAAGCCCAGCTTTGTCCCTAAGCTAACGTACAAGCGGATACATGCGGTAACTGGTAGACGCCATTGACTGGTTTCTCACCACCCCCATTCATGGTCATATTCCCTGGCCGGAAGTCTCACGTGACATACTCTCCACGAGAGTCACGTCTGCCATTTTGTGCGCGTCCCTCCTTACACACACACAAACCTTATGTGTTATAGGATTATTTTTATTTCCATATCTAATCATATCACTGTTTAGTTTGTAGTTGTAAGTCGGAAGTTTATTGACTGCATTGTATTAATTATTAATTGATATTACTGCATAAATAAACTTTGTTTATATTACAAAGAGAAGTGTTTTGGTTTGTTTTGCATACGCCTGTGTCATGCTGACGGGATGTCAGTGCTCGGATTCAAACCTTCATTCATTGTTTTTTTTCCCGAAAATCGATATTCTTCGGATGTCGATTTTCCTAAGAAAACAATCTAATATTGAGACTGTTTTACTATCTGGTTATTAGTCCCTGATTCCAGGGTGGTGCCCCGTCAATGTTAATCCTTATTAATATTCTATTGATTTTTGTAATTGATAATTATCTTTGATGATTGTTGAATTTGAATGATCAATAAGCTAGTGTTGATTTTAATTAATATTTCATCGATGTTAACAATTAACGATTATCTTTGATAATTGTTGATTTAAAGGATTAAAAAAAAGCTAACATTAATTCTCATCAATGTTCTATTGATTTTAATAATTAATAATTATCTTTGATAATTATTAATTATTGCTAATAACCAAACTTGCTCTTAAACGTAGCACACTAAATTTACTGGAGCCCCATATGAGGTTTTAATGAGTTAGATTCAATTAATTAATTTAAATATTAATTAATAACTAAAGAAATAATTATTAATTATTTCTGATAGTAACACTGATCTAAACAACCAGTAAAGCCGTAAATGCTTTGAGTGCCTAGAAAAGCACTATATAAATGTAAGGAATTATTATTATTATTAGATGCCCTATTGGCTTAAAGGCGCATTCAACTAGAGGCATGGCTCCCTCATGGGTATGGACAAACGGTATAGCCCTACAGGGTATATGCTTTGCAGCAGGATGTTCTCCGTAGAACACATTCATGAGGTTTTATAACCTAGACATGGCATCCAATGCTTCACGGATCTCCCCAAAGGGCCGTGACCTCATATAAACATTCTTCTAAGTGTTTCTATCCTGGCACATCTAGAGTATGACGCTACATAGTGTGGTGTGATGGGACTCTATTCCCCATAGCGTTTAAATGCAATGGAGAGTGAACTGAATCGATAGGAAATGTCTCCAGTTACTCATGTAACCTCAGTTCCCTGAGATGAAGGGAACGAGACATTTCAAAACTTGGCCGCACTACTATGTATGAGTTTCGAGGAACGAGCGACACATTCTTGTCCTTCAGTCAGAAATTCTGAAGAAATTATATTTGAGAGCCTGCTTATATAGGGCAAATGCACATCTAAAGGGGTGGAGCTCAAACATCATTGCCAGTCACAAGATTGGCGTTAAGATAAAAGGACTTCAACTAGGTTGTGGAAAAAGGATTTCCCCCATAGCATTCAAATGCAATGTCTCATTCCCTTCATCTCAGGGAACCGAGGTTACGTGAAACATTTTTTGTCTACTAAAATGTATTGTAAAAAAAGGTCAATGTTTCATTAGTGGAACTATCCAAAACACTTTAAACAATATTACAACCCATTGAAGGGCCTGTAAGGTATATATATATATTTTATTATTATTATTTTGTATTATTTATTGACAGGGTATTGATCTTAAATAAATAAATACATAAAATGCAATAATTTACATAAGAAAAGGAAAAAGAAAGGCACCAGGTATAAAAACATCAATTATTACGTATGAACACTTATCAAAATAATTTAAAGATGTAGTACAGGTATACAGTCTTTAGAGATTTGGTGTTCTTTGATGGAGAAATGGTTTGAATGTTGATTTCCAAAAACAATAAATAAGTACAAAAATAGGAATAGAAAATGAAGACTGCTACTTAGGATTAAAAATGTATCCAAAAGAATCATGAGGGGAGGTGCTCATTGCCACATGGGGTTATTGTCAAAACATTAAATGCCAGTTGATAGCAAAAGAGCAAGGCACTCAATCTCCAGGGCCCTGATGAAGGTAGCTAGTCTGCCGATGCGCGTTGGCTTTTTAATGTTTTGTTGCCTATGAAATTAACACTATGCATTGGAGATTGAGTGCCTTGCTCTTTTGCTATCAACTGGCTTTTGATGTTTTGACAATAAATAAGGGCTTTTGATTACTGAATTTACTTTTGTGAATGTGAAATTTGGCAAATAGCAATGAAAGTTTAATAATAAAATACTCATTCTACTCATTTGCTGATGCTATAAAAAACAAATCCATTCCTGAAACAACACTGAGAATTCCAAAAGCAAATTTTTTTTTATAAAATTACAAAATTCTATCTAAAATATTTGTGTAAAAGGATAATAACAAAAAATGTGAGGTCCAGATTCATTTGGGGCATCACAAAAAGAGCAATTTGTATCTCTATCTATTTGAAACCTTTTAAAATATAATTTGGCTGGGCAAAATCTATGTAATAACTTGAACGACACTTCCCTTTATTAGTTATCATGTATGTAAGAGGCAATGTCCACATGTTTTTTTCAATCAATATCATTAACAAAGTTCTCAAAATACAACACCACATATGGTGTTGTTATGGGTTCTTTTTGGAAAAGAGACTTAATTATAAAATTATGTGATGAAAGACATGATAAAAAAGCAGTTTCCCAACCAGGGTTTCAAGCAGATCTAAATAACCGTGCCCAGGCCTGCTTGAAGAGGTGGGCTCGGGCACGGTTCAGCTGGACTCAGGCACAGTATGCATCTAGTGTGATCGCTAACCGTGGCCGAGCACAGAACTCAAAACATGACGTCAGTGATGCGACTGTTCCATTTAACAAACATGGAGGCAAAGGGACCACTTTGGTCTACGACAGAAGTGCAGTTTACTGGAAATTTGGGCAGACGAGAGAATACAGGAACAACTGGATACAACAGACAAGAACTCCGAAATATTTGGTAAAATTTGTGACTATCTTCTTGCTCATAGATACCAAAGAACCATTGAGCAATGACGTGACAAGCTGAAAAACTGCGGGTTCAGTATCTGAAGGTATGGGATGCACTCCGTAAATCTGGCAGGATGAATTCCAGCGGTACGATGCTATTGACAATTAGGCATGTGAGAGGGTCGTGTGTCACCGCACCCCAAAACGACTCCAAATAAGCCAAAAAGTAAGTAACGTTTTCTTCCAAACAAAAAGTCACATCACAATGACGTAAGCGTGCTCAGGCTCGGAATGTTAAGTGCAATGTGCAGGGGAGTGGGTAGGGCCAGGGGACAATCGTGCTTGGGCACGGTACAAGGCAACTGGGCCTAGCGTGAGTACGCCCTTATTCATGAGACCTTATTCATGCTAGTGCCATCTTTTATTTTTTTAATGGGAATGACAATGAGGCTGTGAGGGATAGACTTACCATCTCTTCAATGGCACGAATGGTATAAAGCTGTAAAAAGCTCCTAGATCACATTTGATTTACCACAACTCATGTTATCTGGAGTTCTTTGTATACTGAATGTTCTTGGACAGATATTTTTTTTTTCAATGTTTTGTCCGCGGAACAATCCAAAAACACTTTAAACTGCAGTACAGCCCATTGAAGAGGCTGTAAGTCTATCCCTCATAGCCTCGTTGTCATACCTATTAAAACTCAAAGATGGCGCTAGCATGAATAACGTCTATTCTCTCCAGCACATCAGGTGGCAGTAATTCTCCATGCAATTATCTACACAAATTGTAGAAGAACAGTATTCGTTGTTGGAGGTTGGAGCTGTTTTGATCATTTTTTGATTTTTTGAAATGTACTTGTATTTCTTTGCGGGGTGATATTACAATACCTATTTACAGAATAATCAAATTAAGGTACGGTATCAGCTGCCGTACGTACTAGATTTTAGCATTGGGAAGTAAAGAGGATCGGATGTTCTCCATCAAGCCGGTTGAATGTATGATGCTTATTTCAAACTTCGGAACAAACACAAATGCACAACTTCAAAACCTCCAGTCGTACAGCTAAAGCTCTTTGATTAAGGTGCATTTACTGTGTAACACTTTTTGGAGCCTTGAATTCATACTCTGAATGTAAAAAGAAATCAATGGCGGAAAAATAAAGAGTCTAATATAGAGAGAAAATGTGTTGTCTATAGCATCTTTTTTATTGTTGGACCTTTATTTAACAGGAAAGAAGTTTCCCGCTGTGACTAATGTTTATATTCGGCTTCTGTTTTTTTGTAGTCTGAAGATGGCCTGAGAATGAGTCAGAGATGTGGAAGTGTTGTTCATTTGTTCTTTTGTACTTGTTTTCATCCATTATGTGCAGGTTATATATGCTGAGATGACGTCTTTGGTAAGTTGGACATTTGTCAAAGCATCAGCATCACTCACTCTTACCTCATGTTCATCCAAAGTGTTGTGTTCAACATTAATTATGTGTTTGTCTTTCTAAAAATATGAATAAAAAAGTTGTTGTATAACTTGATACAGTTCAGCATTGTTAAAAGCTCTTATCAGTCTTAAAGAGTTGTCATGTTTGCAGGGAAGCAGCAGTTCCTCCACAACAGAGTATATTGTACGGGTTCCTAAGTAAGTATAACTCTGTTTGTTTGTTTGTTTGTTTATTCCATATTTTATAATTAGAGCAACTGGAGAAATGTATCTGATCTCTGGTCTTCTCTTTTTTCCCAACAGAAACACCAGTAAAAAATACAACATAATGGCATTCAATTCTGGCGATAAAGTCAGTTGTTCCATATGGACTCAGGTAAATGAGCATGGTACAAGGCTACTTAAAAAGGTGTTTCTGCTTCATCCCATCTTGACATCTGCTCCTCCACTTTTTTTTTATTTTTTTTTTTTATTTTATTTTTATTTTTTTTACACACCTTTGTAAATGTAAATATGCCATGTTTAGGCCCGTATGGAGCGGGATATGAGTAATAGGCGCATATATGGAGAGGAGGAGACCACGGAGGGGGCGGCTGGCAGTGAGTTTGGAAAGAAACAGAGAGAGGAAGCACGGAGGAAGAAGTATGGCATTGTTACAAAGGAGTTCAAGGTGGAGGACCAGCCCTGGATCCTTAAAGTTAATGGCAAGGCAGGAAGAAGGTACTGTCTAAATGAAGTTACAGACATATTTCTTCTTCTCTGGCCAATTACCACTTTTGAATGTGTTCACAATTCACATGCATGCTGACAGTAAGTAAGATTTTATAACAGCTTAAATGGTGTTCTGTATCAGGGAAAGGTTGTGAACTGTTGAGGGGGGTGGGGGTTTGCCCAGGGCGCCATACAAGCTAGAACTGCTACTGATTGTATTGTCAGTTTATTGATTTGCGTGTAAACCCTTAAATCGTGTTTTATAAGATGATTTTGTTATTGTTTATCAGCATTTTGTCATACATATAAATTAACTCTGTTATATGCCTTCGGACAACACCTCATTGGATCATTGATTCCACCTCTTGTTCCTCTCTTCCACTCAGATTCAAGGGTCTGAAAAAGGGTGGAATTACAGAGAATGCTTCCTACTACATCTTTACACAATCTGCTGATGGTGCCTTTGAGGCTTTTCCTGTACATGCCTGGTACAACTTCACACCACAGGCCAAGCATCGTACACTCACAGCTGAGGAGGCAGAGGAAGAATGGGGAAGGTGAAGGCAGTTTAAGTGGTCGTGTTAGAACAAACCTAAAAAGTCTTGATGGTCCTCTTGGAGGACATTCCTGAAATACATAGCAAAAACTTAACCAAAACAGATCAAACATCATCTGCTTTTCATGTTCCATACAGGAGGAACAAAGTGGTGAATCACTTCAATATTATGCTTCAGCGGCATCTCCGAGAACAGGAGCGAGGAGAGGAGGGTGAGGAGGAGGGAGAGAAAGGGGGGAAGAAAAAGAAAAAGAAGGGAGGCAGAGGGGGAGACCTGCGCATACATGACTCGGAGGAAGATTTGGAAATGAGCAGCGATGACAGTGAAGGCAGCATGGGAGAGGGTGAGCAAAGAGTCAAAAGCCTTGGGACTTGGGACTGGTGGCCCAGTTGCGCTAGACAGACTTTTGGACAACACCTCATTGGATCATTGATTCCACCTCTTGTTCCTCTCTTCCACTCAGATTCAAGGGTGGCCTTGTCTCTATGTTTTTAAAATGTCTCGTGCAGGAGCCCTGATACTTTCAGAGGTTAAGCTACAAATAATCATTATCTGTCATTTTGATGAAAAGGGAACATTAAAAAACTGAACTCATGCTTGTTAGTCGTCTATGATTTTAGAGAAACAGAAAGGTTCTATTCATTAATTTGGTCAAGAAAACATTCGATTTGAAAAGTGAAAATTTTAAATCATTTCACTGCATCTATAACAAACTTCTAAATTCTGTGTTTCTCATGCTAATTTTTTTGTAACTATAAACACATGTCTTTTATAGAATGAAGTAATATGGGTATATTATAACTCAGTGTCTGTAGATAGAAGCTTTTCGTTTACAAAATACTCTGTCTTAGCCCGCGTGCCCCGAAGAGTTTTCCCTCTAGCTCACATGTCGATAAAGTTGAATAACCCTGGCCTAGAGTATGCTTCATTTTTCACCTGCTGTTATGTCTCGCACACAATCGAACATTCTATCCTTTCAAAATATACTCTGTTGAGCTTGAGTCCATACAGAAGAGTTTGATGCATATGAACTATGACTGCAGTGTAATACTCCATCTGACCTGATAAAGTCTAGTAATTTCCAGGCACATGTGCAGATGATGTGCACAGGAATGATGATGAAATTTGTGCATAAGACATAGTGGCAAACAGAAATCTGTAGCATACTTTCGAGTCTTTATGAGCAACCGTTCTTTTGTAATGCAGATGGGGAAGACAAGTCAAAAGCTAAAAAGGACAAAGGCCCCAAAGGCAAGGGAAAAAAGAAGAAAAAGGGCAGCGATTTTGAGGACAGTGACGATGGGGACTTCGAGGGGTTAGAGGTGGACTACATGTCTGATGAGAGCAGGTGACTCCATTGGCCCACAAATGCACAGTTACTATTGCCACATACTTGCACACCTTTATCAAAATATGCACTTTGTGGTTACTTCAGCCTAATCATCATTCTGTCTCTGCTCCAGCTCTGAAGAGGAAGAGCCAGAGAAGACAAAGCCCAATAAAGGAGAGGATGTACCCAAAGGTTGGTGGCCAGCCTGGCTATTTGCAATCGTGCCCTTTGTATTATTTTAGGCAAAACAACCCAGTAAAGCTTTCTGTGTTTCTAATAGGCATTGATGAAATGTCAGACAGCGAGGAAGAGAGTGAGGAAGAGAACAAGAATGAGGAGGATGCAAAGGAGGAAGAAGAGGAGGAAGATGGGAAAAAGACACCAGTGCAGGTGGAAAAGAAGAAAAAGAAAGGTAAAAGCAACCTCGCATTGCCATCTTATTCTGTATTCCCTTTCAAAGAGATGGTTTTGTTTGGAACCTACATTTCCCTTATTTTATGAAGTATAGGTCTCTGCAGAACAATAATGGGCGTTTCTCAATCTGTGGGCGTTTTCACATTGGGATGGATGTTTTTCAACTATCCAATGAAAGTAGGGAATCTCAGCATAGTAGGCAAATCGTGTAAAGCGTTTGAAAAACACCCATCCCGGTTTGAGAATGCCCACTGATTGGAAAATGCCTACTGATTGGAAAACGCCTGTTTTTGTTCTGCAGAGACACAAGTCTCTATTTTATTCATATATACAGTAAGTGACATTACATTATGCACATTTAAATCCTGGACACCTATATTATCAACTTGCAGGTAATCTAAAAAAAAAAAAATTATGCTGTTGCAGACAGCAGTGGAGAGTCGGACAGCTCAGAAGACAGTGATATTGAAGGAGAGGCAGCTTCAGCTCTGTTTATGGTGGTAATGGACTATATTTGTGTGTTTGTGTGTGTGTGTGTGTGTGTGTGTGAGAGAGAGAGAGAGAGAGAGAGAGAAATCTTGGTGTTCTGAGGTTGTTACATATGGTACAGTGTTCTCTTATAATCTTCCATCTCACAGAAGAAACGCACTCCTCCTAAGCGAGGGGGTGGCCGTGGCTCTGCAGGTAATTCAAGAACAGGAAGTCGACCTGGCACGCCTTCTATCGACAACGCTGCCACTTCTAATACTCTCCGTGCAGCTGCCAACAAATTGGAGCAAGGTGCACTAACATGCTCAACCTCTAACCACATATTGATATTGACAAGACTGTTCCCTCTTGGTTGTTCATGCAGTGTATTGCCATTTATTTTTCATTATCTGCATTCCCTTTTTCTCCGTATTATGTTTTGTCTTTGTTGCTCTTCACCGCTCCATTTCTTGTCTTGCTAAATTTCATGTTCGTGCTTTTGTCTCAGGTAAGCGCCAGACTGTCGTATCTAGTTCAGAGACTCCAGCTGCTAAGAGATTAAAGATGGAGCCTAGCCCTCAGAGCTCTTCTGGGAAGAGCACTCCCCAGCCAGCATCAGGGAAATCCACCCCAAGCTCCAGGTACCTTGTCCTCTCATTGTCTGTTTTAAACACTCACTTATGCCCAGATCCCTGCACTCCTCAACTATTCTCCCCAGATCTGTGCTAACATCTGTTCTCCAGCCTTTGGCTGTACAGGGTTTATTTGATGCTTCCATTAAAGGAAAAGTTCACCCAAAAATGGAAAGTCTGTCACCATTTACTCACCCTCATGTTCCATACCTATATAACATACTTTATTCTGTGGAACACAAAGAATCTATTTCAAAGAATGCAGTGATTGCAGATTTCCATGCAGTAGAAGTGAATAGTGCCTTACTTTAAAGTTGAAGAAACGCCATTAAAGTAGTCTGTGCAACTCATGCATCATAAACAAGTCTTCTGATGGCATATGGTCTCTTTATATGATAAACAGACTGAAATTTAAGTCATTATTTACTCTCAAGTCAAATTAAATAATTGATCAACTCTTGAATACAGAGTCCAAATCAAATATGGTTATATGTCAATAACTCATGACCAAACATCATGACACAAGAACCAATGAGGTACAGTTGAAGTCAGAAGTTTACTTACACCTTAGCCAAATATATTTAAACTTAAAATTTAATCTTAGAAAACATTCCCTGTCTTAAGTCAGTTAGGATCACTATTTTAATAATGTGAAATGTCAGAATAATAGTAGAGAGAATGATTTATTTCAGCTTTTATTTCTGTCATCACATTCCCAGTGGGTCAGAAGTTTGCATACACTTTGTTAGTATTTGGTAGCATTGGCATTAAATTGTTTAACTTTTTTGGGTAGCCTTCCATAAGCTTCTCACAATAAGTTGCTGGAATTTTGGCCCATTCCTCCAGACAGAACTGGTGTAACTGAGCCAGGTTTTATAGGCCTCCTTGCTTGTAAATGCTTTTTCAGTTCTGCCCACACATTTTCTATTGGATTGAGGTCAGGGCTTTGTGATGGTCACTCCAATACCTTGGCTTTGTTGTCCTTAAGCCATTTTGCCACAACTTTGGAGGTATGCTCAGGGTCATTGTCCATTTAGAAGACCCATTTACGACTGAGCTTTAATTTCCTGGCTGATGTCTTGAGATGTTACTTTAATATATCAACATAATGTTCCTTCCTCATGATGCCATCAATTTTGTGAAGTGCACCAGTCCCTCCTGCAGCAAAGCACCCCCACAACATGATGCTGCCACCCCCATGCTTCATGGTTGGGATGGTGTTCTTCGGCTTGCAAGCCTCCCCCTTTTTCCTCCAAACATAACGATGGTCATTATGACCAAACTGTAAAACTTTTATTTCATCAGACCAGAGGACATTTCTCCAGAAAGTAAGATCTTTGTCCCCATGTCTCCTTGCTGAGCAGTATGATGGCTGTGGTGTCCCATGGTGTTTATACTTGCGTACTATTGTTTGTACAGATGAAAGTGGTACCTTCAGGCATTTGGAAATTTCTCCCAAGGATGAACCAGAATTTTCAGAGGTCTTAGCTGATTTCTTTTGATTTTCCCATGATGTAGGCCTTAAAATACATCCACAGGTACACCTCAAATTGACTCCAGTTAGCCAATTAGCCTATTAAAAGCTAATTGGCTAATTGCCTAAAGGCTTGACATAATTTTCTGGAATTTTCCAAGCTGTTTAAAGGCACAGTTAACTTAGTGTATGTAAACTTCTGACCCACTGAAATTGTGATATAGTCAGTTAAAAGTGAAACAATCTGTCTGTAAACAATTGTTGGAAAAATTACTCGTCATGCATAAAGTAGATGTCCTAAATGACTTGCCACAAACTATAGTTTGCTAATATGAAATCTGTGGAGTGGTTAAAAAATTAGTTTTAATGACTTCAACCTAAGTGTCAAGTCATTTTTATTTGTATAACGCCTTTCACAACACACATGGTTTCAAAGCAGCTTTACAGAAAGTCATGCATTAACATAAAATGAAACTGTAATATCTATAATATCTTAGTCATCATTGTGTAGTTTGATAAAATATGATTGTGAATTGTGTTTAAAAATAAGTAATTAAATAATAATTGTATTTAGAAACCCAGTGAGCAAGCCAAAGGCGACTGTTGCAAGGAACACAAAACTCTGTAAGATGTTGGTTAATGGAGAAAAATAACCTTGGGAGAAACCAGGCTCATTGTGGAGGCCAGTTCCCCTCTGGCTAACATCATGAATATAATTCCAATATTACTTATGTATAGTGCAAGTCATGGTTTAACATTACTAAACTAAGTAAGTGTTAAGGGTCAGTGTTTAAACAAAGATTTTGTATGAACTGTAAGATTAATGTATAATGTCTTTGAAGTCCATCCTGGATTAACTGCAGAAATTCACGTAGATGCATTGTCCTTGTTAGTCGGCTTATGAAGGGTTTTGTTGGCAATTAATTGATAGTCTATGTATTCCATTATAAGAGTGTAGTCCATCATTAGACCGAGGTGATGCAGGCAGAGATCAGTGAGGTGCATCGCAGTCCAACCGGCCTGTAATTTCGGTGAGGTTTATCCTAAGTCCAAGGTTCAGGCAATGGCATATGATGTATCCCATGTCTTATGGTTGGAGTTGGCATCAGTTCATCCTCTGAAGTCCATCGTAATAGACTGAAGTGATGTTTGGCTGGCACCGGCTGCTATTAGTTGTCATTTCGACATAAATGGGAGATTTGAAATCGTTCTATAATTAGCCAGTTCTCCAGGATCAAGTTGTGACTTCTTAATAAGTGGTTTGATAACTGCCATTTTAAAGTTTCTTGGGACATGTCCTAAGGATAGTAAAGAAATTCATGAATTTACTCTTGTGCTGTGAGCGAATATCTTGTTCAGTTGAGGCTTTATTCCTAACCAATTTAGCCACAGTACTGAATAAACACCTAGGATTGTTGTGGTTATTTTCTATGAGTTTGCTAAAATATGCTGACCTGGCAGCTTTTAGTGCCTGTCTGTAGCTACAGACACTATCCTTCCATGCACCGCGAAATACCTCTAATTTTGTATTCTTCCACTTGCGCTCCATTTTCCGAGCTGCTCTCTTGAGAGCATGAGTGTGATCATTGTACCATGGTGCAGGGCTTTTTTCTTTAATCGAAGGGGGGCGACACTATCAAGAGTGCTAGAGAAGACTGTATTTATATTTTCTGTTATTTTATCAAGTTCTTCTAGGCTTTGGGGCTTACTGAGTGTATGAGATAGATCTGGAAGATTATTAGTGAAGCTATCTTTAGTGGTCGAAAGAATAGTTCTACCTGAACGATAGCGTGGTGTAGATTGAGTAACATAGCTGATCGCAGCATACAAGAGACGAGGTAATGATCTGAGATGTCATCACTCTGTGGTAGAATTTCTGTAGTATCAACATCTACTCCATATGACAGAATTAAATCTAGCGTATGATTATGGCGATGAGTTGGCCCTGTCACATTTTGTCTGACTCCAAGAGAGTTGAGAATATCGATAAATGCTAATCCCAGTGAGTCATTTTCATTATCTATGTGAATGTTGAAGTCACCAACAATTAAAGCTCTGTCTACAGTAACTACAGTATCTGATAAAAAAAATTAGCAAATTCACCAAGGAAATCAGAATAAGGCCCGAGTGATCTATATACTGTAGCAAGGGCAAAAGGCGACAGAGTTTTTTTATTTATTTATATCTGACGGTGTCACATTAAGCATTATTAGTTAAAAAGACTTAAACTTATATCCTGTCCTCTGAGTAACACCAAAAACGTCACTGTAAATTGTAGCAACACCTCCTCCTCTACCCTTCAGACAAGGCTCATGTTTATAACAATAACCTGGGGGAGTAGATTCATTTAAACTAATATATTCATCCGGTTTAAGCCAGGTTTCAGTCAAACAGAGCGCATCCAAACTATGATCTGTAATAATTTCATTTACAAATAGTGCTTTGGTAGAAAGAGATCTAATGTTTAGTAGCCCTACCTTCATATGTTTATCTTTAATTTTTTTGTTTTGTTCAAGTTTGACCTTAAGAGTTTTGTGTTTGGTAGTTTGGGGAACCGACACAGTCTCGATGTGATATCTAAGTGATGCATTCTCTGTGTGTTGTAGTTTATGTGACCTGTGTGATGTCTCAAAGCAGCTAGCAGACGTTCGGATTAGCCAGTTTGTCTGCTTCCTGATATGGGCCTCAGTTAGTCAAATACTATCATTATTAAGTCTATGAACCAAATTACTAGAGAGGAGAGCGGCACCTTCCCCGGAGGTATGGAGTCCATCTCTCTTTAGCAGGTCAGGTCTACCCCAAAAACTCTTCCAGTTGTCTATAAATCCTATGCTATTCTCCAGACACCACTCAGACATCCAACCATTCAGTGACACTAATCTACTATAAACCTCATCACCACGACGTGCAGGGAGGTGGCTAGAGCATATTACAGTGTCTGACATCATTTTTGCAAGTTCACACACCTCTTTAACATTATCTCTAGTGATCTCCGTCTGGCGAAGCCGGACATCATTAGTGCCAACATGAATAACAATTTTAGAAAATCTATGTTTAGCATTAGCCAGCACTTGTAAATTTGATCTGATGTCAGACGCTCTGGCACCCAAAATACATTTAACAATAGTGGCTGGAGTCTCTATTTCCACGTTCCTTACAATAGAATCACCAATTATTAGAACTTTTTCAACATGATTCTCATTGGGTGCATCACTGAGTGGGGAGAATCGATTGGAAACCCTAACAGTAATGGAGGAGTGGTGTCGCTTTGCTGAGCGTGTATGCCGCTGAGATGTCACCCAAACGCCCTGCTGCAGGGGCTCTAGAGCTGGAACCAAAGTGTTTGTGTTGCTTGCTGTACTACCTGCATCCGAAACAGTATCTACTGGCTTCTCATTCTCACTGACCTCCACTTGCATTCGGATGCATGTCTTATAACTCATTAACCTTCTCCGTCAGCCTGACTAATTCCTTACATTTATCATGCGTAAATCCCTCACTGCTGACGGAAGAAGCTATTGTAAACATGTGACATGCAGTGCAAGGAGAAATAACATGAGTGGATGCCATGACTTACCACAAATGATTGTTGTTGTTGTTGGTTGGTCCTGAGCGGTAAGGGTTTGAGATCGATGTGAATCCCTCACGCACTTGTTTGTTGTTATGGTTGTTCTTGATAAGCGGTGCTTTGAGATCGATGCAATAATCCGTGTAACACAGAGGAGAAAAACGGGTGCGCTCATTTAATTGCGATACAAATAGAAAACGGATGCATGCGGAAAATGCACGCAGTTGAATTGCGATAAGAGAATAATGCGGGAGAAATCCCGATGCGCGATCAAAAATGGAAGATATTAAGGATTAAAAGCTGAAAACAGATAAGCAATGTTTAAAAAGCTTGCAGGCTACAAACACAGACTCGAGCTAGGCACCAGCAGCAACAGGTAAAATACACACAGATGAAACAGTAGAAAAGTGGAAAAACCCGAAACACACAGTAAAATGACAAAGGATAAAACGATGAATGTATGAGAATAAGAATAAGCAATGCCAAGCAACTATGACTTCAACTGTATGTTATTGACGTGTCAACATATTTAATTTGGGCTCAGTATACTTTAGTTGATCAATGATTTGATTTGAGAGTGAATACAACTTAAAAGGATAGTTCACCCAAAAATGAAAATTCTCTCATCATTTACTCACCCTCATGCCATCCCAGATGTGTATGACTTTCTTTCTTCAGCAGAAGAATCTCAGCTCTGAAGGTCCATTTAATGCAAGTGAATGGTGACCAGACCTACAGTTGAAGTCAGAAGTTTACATACACTTAGGCTGAATTCATTAAAACTCATTTTGTAACCATTTCACAGATTTAATATTAGCAAACTATAGTTCTGGCAAGTCGTTTAGGACATCTACTTTGTGCATGGCATGAGTAATTTTTTCAACAATTGTTTACAGACATATTATTTCACTTTTAATTGACTGTATCACTATTCCAGTGGATCAAAAGCTTACATACACTAAGTTAACTGTGCCTTTAAGCAACTTGAAAAATTCCAGAAAATGATATCAAGCATTTAGACAATTAGCCAATGCTTTTGATAGGTGTACAGAATTGGAGGTGTACCTGTGGTTGTATTTTAAGGCCTACCTTCAAACTCAGTGTCTCTTTGCTTGACATCATGGGAAAATCTAAAGAAATCAGCCAAGACCTCAGAAAACAAATTGTGGACCTCCACAAGTCTGGTTCATCCTTGGGAGCAATTTCCAAACACCTGAATGTACCATGTTCATCTGTACAACGCAGCCATCATACTGCTCAGGAAGGAGACACATTCTGTCTCCTAGAGATGAATGTAGTTTGGTGCGAAAAGTGCAAATCAATCCTAGAATAACAGCAAAGGACCTTGTGAAGATGCTGGAGGAAACAGGTAGACAAGTATCTATATCCACATTAAAACAAGTCCTATATTGACATAACCTGAAAGGCTGCTCAGCAAGGAAGAAGCCACTGCTCCAAAACTGCCATAAAAAAGCCAGACCACTGTTTGCAAGTGCACATGGGGACAAAGATCTTACTTTTTGGAAAAATGTCCTCTGGTCTAATGAAACAAAAATTGAACTGTTTGGCCATAATGACCATTGTTATGTTTGGAGGAAAAATAGTGATGCTTGCAAGCTGAACAACACCATCCCAACCATGAACCATGGGGGTGGCAGCATCATGTTGTGGGAGTGCTTTGCTGCAAAAAAGACTGGTCCACTTCACAAAATAGATGGCATCAAAAGGAAGGAAAATTATGTGGATATATTGAAGCAACATCTCAAGACATCAGCCAGGAAGTTAAAGCTTGGTCGCAAATGGGTCTTCCAAATTGACAATTACCCCTAACATTCCTCCAGAGTTGTGGTAAAATGGCTTAAGGACAACAAAGTCAAGGTACTGGAGGGGCTATCACAAAATCCTGACCTCAATCCGATAGAAAATTTGTGGGCAGAACTGAAAAAGTGTGTGCGAGCAAGGAGGCCTATAAACCTCAGTTACACCAGTTCTGTCTGGAGGAATGGGCCAAAATTCCAGGAACTTTTTGTGAGAAGCTTGTGGAAGGCTACCCAAAACGTTTGACCCAAGTTAAACAATTTAAAGGCAATGCTACCAAATATTAACAAAGTGTATGTAAACTTCTGACCCATTGGGAATGTGATGAAAGAAATAAAAGCTGAAATAAATCATTCTCTCCTATTATTCTGACATTTCACATTCTTTTTTTTTTTTTTCCTTTTTCACCCAATTTGGAAAGCCCAATTCCCAATGCGCTTTTAAGTCCTCGTGGTCGTGTAGTGATTCACCTCAATCCGGGTGGCAGAGGACGAATCCCAGCTGCCTCCGCGTCTGAGACCGCCAACCCGCGCATCTTATCACGTGGCATCTTATCACTTGCCACGGAGACATAGCGCGTGTGGAGGCTTCACGCCATCCACCGCGGAATCCACACTCAACTCACCATGCACCCCACCGAGAACGAACCACATTATAGCGACCACGAGGAGGTTGTGGCCCCCATGTGACTCTACCCTCCCTAGCAACCGGGCCAGTTTGGTTGCTTAGGAGACCTGGCTGGAGTCACTCAGCACACCCTGGGATTCGAACTAGCGAACTCCAGGGTTGGTAGCCAGCGTCTTTTACCACTGAGCTACCCAGGCCCCCCACATTCTTAAAATAAAATAGTGATCCTAACTGACCTAAGACAGGGAATGTTTTCTACAATTAAATGTCAGGAATTGTGAAAAACATTTCCTAACATTTAAATGCATTTGGCTTAGATGTATGTAAACTTCCGAGTTCAACTGTATGTAGCTCCAAAAATCGCATAAAGGAAACATAAGTTATCCATATGACTCCAGTGTTATAATCCATATCCTCAGAAGCGATATAATAGGTGTGGTTGAGAAACGGAACAATATTAAGTAGTTTTTTACTCTAAAGGTCCACTTTCAGATGTGAAAGTGAAACTAAACGGACACCATGTCTTTCAGATGTAAAAGTGAAAATGAAAGTGGAGATTTATAGTAAAAAAAAGACTTGAAGATCTGTTTCTCACCCATACCTATTATAATGCTTTTTATTTTATTTTATTTTTTAGATTTTGTGAGAATTTTTATTACTTATTATAATTCTTCTGAAGACATGGATTTAACCACTGGAGACTTATGTATTTATTTTATTCCTTTATGTGATTTTTGGACAATCCAAATGACGTGTATCATGTATGTACTGTCTGCATGATAAACTTCCATTCACCAAATTTCAGACAAACACTGTTGCAATCACACAAACCGTATTATGTTTTACATATTTTGGGCATAAGGAAAGTACATTCTGCCATCTCTCCCCTTTAGCGATGTACAGCTAACAGAGGATGCCGTGCGTAGGTATCTCATCAGGAAGCCCATGACTACTAAAGACCTGCTGAAGAAGTTCCAGACTAAGCGCACAGGCCTCAGCAGCGAGCAGACAGTCAATGTGCTTGCCCAGATCTTGAAGAGGCTTAACCCAGAGAGGAAGAACATCAATGACAAGATGCACTTCTACCTCACTGAGTGAATTAAACTGAGGAGAGAGTGAAACACTGAACACCATTGTTTCGGCCAGTCACCAGCAGGCTCTTCTTTAAGAATACATTTCATTTAGATTAAGACCTACTTGGTCAGAAACATCTTGATTTTCTAGCTGTCGTTTTGCTTTAACCCACCCAGCATTAATTAACAGTAGTCTTCAAGTACTGTTAATTGTTACAGTTGAGAGTGCTGGAACAGGACTGAAGAGTAGAATGATGAAGTTGAGAGAGCAGATGGATTTGTAAATGGTAACAGATTAGTGAAAGTGTTTGAAAATTTCAAACAGATAAACGGCTCTTACTGCAGAGCAGTGGTGAAAATTTGAAAACCAGAGAAAAAGTAATCTCAACTCAGTCCCTCAGCAAAGCTTGTAGGATTTTGAGAGGGACTCTACACAGAGAATGCAATGAAAGGGTACTTTTAGTAAATGATAAACATTATTAAATTTGTTTCTTTTTTTTTTTTTTTTTAACCAGTTTAACTTTTTTCTCACCCTTACAAAACACTTTTCCAACAGTGCACTGTTAGAAAGCAGTGTTTATGCCCCTAGTACTAAATTAAACTGGTTTTGAAAACTCTGTAGTTTTTGTTCATTTGTTTTAAATATGCTGGTGTTTTTAGTGCAGTAGTGTTTAGTGCTAAGCCACAGTAGTAGATAGCATATATACAGTGTATTCAGGCCCCTTCATTTTTCTTTCACATTTTATGTTGCAGCCTTATGCTAAAATGCTTCAAATTGTTTTTTTGTTTTTTTGTCACATCAATCTACACTCCATTCCCCATAATGACAAAGCAAAAACCAAATTTTTGATAACTTTGCAAATGTATTAAAAAGAAAAAACTGAAATAGCACATTGACATACAGTAAGTATTCAGACTCTTTGCTATGACACTTGAAATTTAGCTCAGGGGCATCCCATTTCTCTAGATCATCTTTGATATGTTTCTACACTATGATTGAAGTCCACCTGTGGCAAATTAAATTGATTGGACATGATTTGGAAAGTCACACACCTATGTATATAAGGTCTCACAGCTGAAAATGCATATCAGAGCAAAAACCAAGCCATGAGGTCAAAGGAACTGCCTGCAGAGCTCAGGGACAGGAATGTGTTGAGGCACAGATCTGGGCAAGGCTACAAAAAATTTCAGCTGCATTGAAGGTTCCCAAGAGCACAGTGGCCTCCATAATTCTTAAATGGAAGAAGTTTGGAACAACCAGGACACTTCCTTCAGCTGGCCACCAGGCCAAACTGAGCAATCAGGGGAGAAGGACCTTGGTAAGAGAGATGACCAAGAACCTGATGGCTACACTGGTTTAGCTCCAGAGATAATTTGTGGAGATGGGAGAAACTTGCAGAAGTATAACCATCACTGCAACACTCCACTGATCTGGGCTTTATGGCAGAGTGGTCAGACTGAGGCCTCTACTCAGTGCAAAACACATAAAAGCCTGCAAGGAATGTGCAAAAAAGCACCTAAAGGACTCTCAGACTGTGAGATAGAAGATTATCTGGTCTGATGAAATGAAGATTGAACTGTTTGGCTTCAATTCAAAGCATGTCTGGAGGAAACCAGGCACCGCTCATCACCTGCACAATATCATGCCAACGGTGAAGCATGGTGGTAGCATCATGCTGTGGGGATGTTTTTCAGCTGCAGGGACTGGTCATGGTTGAAGGAATGCTGAACACAGCAAAATACAGAGATATCCTATATTAAAAATGTTTTATTGATTCCTATATTAACACATACAAGCAAGAACATATACAAACAGAGTCAATACTTAACCCCCTCTATTACTACCCCATTTATTACATTTTTTAGAATTCTAGTCCACACTTCTTCCTCCAATACCAAATTCAAATCTTTTTCCCATAATCTCCTGATAAAGCTAAAGCTCCATCCCCCAGACTCCGAACCAGCAGGGAGTAATAAACTGATGCCTCATGACCTTTTCCAAAAGCAGTAATCACCTCTCCCAAAGCATCTGCCACTTTAAGGGGGTGTGTGCTACTCCCAAAAATAGTACAGAGCATGTGGCACAGCTGTAAATACCTATAAAACTGAGATCTGGGAATCCCAAAATGATGACCCAGATTCTCAAAAGATCTCAACACTCCACTCTCATACAGGTCGCCGAGTGTAACAACCCCTCTCACAATCCACTCTGACCAACAGAAAGGGGACTTATTGATACATAATTTTGGGTTCGGCCATATGCTTGAGGCAACATTTAAATAAATGTCTGAATTAAATACTCTGGCCACTCTTGTCCAAATCATGTGCAAATGTGAAATAATGGGGTGTGACTTAATTCTCTGTTTAGTTTAATAGAAAGACTTTGCAATGGTGAAATAGGGGCAAGGACTTCTTGTTCAATAGAAAACCAGGGAGGGGCTCTCTCAGGTGGAAGCGACCAATGAGCCAAATGCCTGAGACCGAACGCATAATAATAAAAAAAAAAAAATCTTTGGTAAGCCTAACCCACCTTTGTCAATCGGCCTATGTAATCTGTTGGAATGTAGTCTGGGACGTTTACCATTCCAAATGAAGGACTTCGCAATTCTATCAAATTGCTTAAAATAAGAGAGTGGGACATCTATAGGGAGTGACTGTAGCAGGTAGTTGAATTTTGGAATACAGTTAATTTTAATAACATTAATCTTCCCAATCATCGATAAATGTAATGAAGCCCATCTGTCCACATCGCTCGAAAACTTTTTAAAGGGTCAAAATGAACTCTAACCCAAATAAAATACCCAAATACTTAATGCCCTGTTTGGGCCAATGAAAGGCGCCCGGCTGAAAGGCCGTTACTGGACAGTACGCAGTCAGAGATAAAGCTTCGGATTTAGACCAGTTGACTTTGAATCCAGAGAATTTGGAAAAGGAATTAATAATTCTGTGGAGGCAAGGCATAGATCTAGTGGGGTTGGAGACGAATAATAAAATATCATCTGTGTAAAGCAGAAGCTTATGCGCCACACCTCCCGCCACCACCCCTGGAAAATCATCTTTCTTATCGCGGCTGCTAATGGTTCCAGGGCAAGACAGAACAATAATGGGGAAAGAGGGCAACCCTGCCGAGTGCCCCTATCCAGAGTAAAATAATCTGAAATTAGTCCATTTGTTTGTACCGCTGCTACAGGGTGTCTATAAAGTAACTTAATCCAACCAATGAATGTACTCCCGAACCCATACATTTCTAAAATCTTAAAAAGATAATCCCACTCTACCATATCAAATGCCTTTTTGGCGTCAAGTGAAATGGCAGCGACCGGAGACTGATCATTCGCTACTGACCATGATATTAATGAAATGCCTGATGTTATCAGAAGAGCTGCGGCCCCAAATAAACCCCACCTGATCTATATGTATAAGAGATGTCATAACCTTACTTAAACGAAGAGCCAAAATTTTGCTATTCTAGAGTAAATCTTATGGACTGATGAAAAAAATGTATAGTCTCTACCAGATGGGTTCAAAAGTCTCCAGATATCTGCAAGACCAAGATTTTTACACATCCTGTGAAGCGTCACTGTTGCTGTAGGGAGCTTACACACTTTTGCTTCACTATGATCAAGGACGGAGTCCATCAAAAGATTAATGTCTCCTCCCAATATTATATCATGAGAGGTGCCAGCGGCTTGCAGCATCCCTTCAAGATCTATAAAAAAGCCCTGATCATCAGCGTTAGGCGCATAAATATTAGCCAAAATCAACCTTTGCCCCTGAATTTCAGCTAAAACAATAATGACTCTTCCTAATTTATCTTTAATCTGTTTGAGAAATTTGAATTGTAGATGTTTACTTATTAATGAAATGACTCCCCTGCTCTTACTTGAGCAAACACTAAAGAAAACATGTCCACCCCATATCTTCCCAAATTTTTCAGCTTTCTGCGGGGAAAGATGTGTTTCTTGAAGAAACACTATATCATATCTTACATTTAAGAAAATAAATAACCTTCCTTCTTTTTATAGGGAGCCCCAACCCATTCACATTCCATGTGGAGAGAGACAATCCACTCATATTTACATTTGACATATTGATATAAAAAAATAAAAAATTGTGTGTCAAAAACAAGATTACACAGACCACATTCCCCATTAATGCAACAATCAAACCCCAAACTTCCCCCCGAACAAAACGTACAGAAAAAAGAAAAACGTGTGCATTAACCCCGCGCACGACAGCGCCAACCGGTGTCAATCCCTTAAAGAGTCCATGTACGCCTATGAGAGCCCCTGCGACAACTTTGCCATCGGATTGCTCAAGTCCGGTCCTTCTATACAAATTTTGTGAGGCAGAATTACATAACAGAAAATACTTTGTAAAACAGACCCCAGCCAAAAGCTAAAGGAGTGTTATTCAACAGAACAAGCTCCAGCCGCTAGGCGGAGCCAGCACGAAAAGCAAAACTGGCATCCCGGTTCCTCGGATGATCAAGAGCCAAACTAACTCGGAGGCCGCAAAAAAAAAAAAAAAAAAAAAAAGACAAGAAAAATGCACCATAACTTACTCAGCCTGTCAACTTTATAAAAGACGTCCTTTATATGAGCATGTAGATATTTTGCATCATCCAAAGTGTCCATTCTCGATCTTGCCAGAAACTTCAGTGTAAAAAAGATCTTCCGTCAATGCAAAAGTTTCTTGGAGTCATGCCACAAAACAAACTCCAGCCGCTAGGCGGAGCCAGCGCAAAAAGAAACAAAAATGGCACCCAGCTTCCTCAGATAATAGAGTCCCTGAACCGCGAGTCAGTCCACTAATATAAGAAACATCAAATGGCTTACTCCAATGTATTTATGAACGAGAGTGCCTGTTTTGGACATGTAAATACTTTGCGACCATTCTTCGTTTCTATTCTCAGTTTGGCCGGGAACATCAGTGCAAAAGTGATCTTCTGTTGGTGTAAGAGTTTCTTACATTCCTTGAACCGAACGCGTTTCTCTCTTGTCGAATTCGCTAAGTCCGGGAACAAGAAAACATTGTGATTCCTCCCAAGAAAGCTTTCCTTTGCTCCTCGCCTGGCGCAACACGATATCTTTACCGGATGATTTCAGAAATTTGGCCAGAATCGATCGGGGCCTGTCTCCCTCAGCAGATATGTGAGCTGGGACTCTGTGAGCTCACTCGATTTCCAGTTTATGGCCTGTTATGTCGAGCAGACTCGGGAAGAGCTCGTCCAGGAATTTCATCATATCTCTGCCCTCTTCATGCTCAGGAATTACAACTATTCGTATGTTATTCCTTCGGCTCATGTTTTCAAAATATTCCAGTTTTTCCTAAATTAATTCCAAATCTGTTTTGGACGCGGGCGGATTAGCAGATAATTCCCTTTCCGATGACTCAAGATAACATCAGAAGTAGCTGTAATTTAATTACTGAAAAATTAAGAGTAATCACTTTACTTTTTTCAATGAAAATTGTATTTAATTACAGTAATTAATTACTTAGTAATGCATTACACTCAACACTAGTCGTATGTGAATGTCGGAGACGGTGAAAAGTCGGTTTATGTCTCTCTCTCTCTTAAAGCTTCATTTTCATTCCTCTAAAAATCAAAGATAGCTATTGGAATAAGGTCCCCCATCTTCCCTTGGTTAGACTAACAGTCCCGTCCCAAACGGGACTGCAGAGACAATTTCAACAAATCGCTTTAAGTAGCTACGTTTTTATGGATTCATTTGAAAATATCAGGTAGAGTGTCTTAGACCAGGAACGGATTGAGCACCCTTGGCCTACAGCATCAAATCATACATAAAACATACCATAAAAATCTTGAGGTGCAATGACAAACAAAAGTTAAGATATGACAATTTCTGTTCATGATGAATTGCAATCTAGCTAGAAACACTTCTGTGAGTTCCCTACATCGTCCCAGTGGTCGAATTCATAGCGTTTTTATTTATTTTTTATTTATTAAGTGTTGATAAGGTACAGTTCGACTTATTTATGACTTGTCATCTAACACAGTGTTTCTCAACTGGTGGGTAACAGGTCTATTCGGACTTGGTCGCGAACAGCAGGGAAAGAACGATGCCATAGTTCTCCCTTGAAGATTTTTCGGCGGCTGCCCAAGTGATAGCCTATTTAGGACTGCCGAGGCAGATTTAATGATAATCTCGCAGCTAAAGGCTTTTCATCTGCACTGCGATATTTTCGAGGTGCGAATAGCTTTCGTGTTCGTTTCCCTTTGCCCGTGTAAGGTCATTCTTCTGCCTTTGCTCGCGCAAACACCTTTTAATTTGGTCAGTCCTGGGGCAGGCTCTTGCTGTTTTGTTTGTAACCTCAAATATCATTGGTTATTATCTTTTTCCGGAAGTCAGTTGTGTTTGGCTCCCTGTTACTACAAAGAACCATAAACTCGCCTGTGCTTTGTGAGAGACATTGCTTCATCAAGGGACCCTCTGCATGTTAGTCATTATTACTTTATTTGTTGCTAATAACAGGGCTGATTTAATGTATCTTTGGAAGACACTTTTTAAAACAGGTAGGTTAGCTAGCTGTTTCATTCTTGTGATGTTACTATATACAGTAGAACTTAAAGAACTGCCATGTATTTATATATAATATATAATCTGACTTATGTCATTGCAGTTGTAAGACACTTTATAATTAATTGAAAATTTGTGAGCCCAGGAAAATAAATAATAGCCTTATTAACAGGATGTTGCAAAGTGTCTGCGTCTACATTGGTGACTTTAAACCACTGATTTCAAAGTTGCTATTAGGGGACTATCTTTAACTTCCATAATGTATGTCACGTTAGATAAAAAAGTAAATTACTTGTACATATAAATAAGCATGCAATATACACATTTTAGAGAAAGCATTTTTTTAATTTTTTTTAATTTTTTTTATCAGTCTAGATATTGCTATCTTGTCATTATGCGTGGTTGATTGTTTTATATGCTTTCCATCCCTTGTACAAGGGTTCCTACCTGCACGTCACCCACAGCTATGCTTTTAGGCCTGAATTGTGCCTAAACTGTTATTAATAGCTGTAGTATACTGCACCAAAAATTCTATTTCACATTTTTTTTAATAATGTTTTTATTTTTAATCTTACAGTTTCTCCCATGAAAATAACATGTTGTAATATATAACAAAATATATTATTCCAAGGTCTGTGGCCTTCTCACAGTATGCTATGATGCTAGATAAAGATGGTGAAGTAATGCTAGAGCTTTTTTCCAAGACACTTGACCTGAGTAACTGCAGATCTCTTTTGAATATTTTTGGAAGATATTTGGCCCACTCCAGTTTTATGACCGGATCAAGCAGATGATCACACAAAACTAATACTGTTAAAATAAAATGTTAAATAACCAGCAGTCTATATTCTCTGCACACACCTCCCCTGTTGATCAGCCATCCTGCTGAATCAACTGTCTCGATTTGCCACTTACTGGAGTCTTATTGCAGTACTACGATTTATAAAAGATAAATTGTTCTATGTAGTTCTACCTAACATCACAAGAATGCAATAGCTAGCTAGTAAACTGTTAGTAAAAGTACTGTTTTTAAAGTGTCTGGTGAAGATAAACATTATATAGTATGAAATCAGCCCTATAAAATGAAAAAAAAAAAAAAATAGCAACAAAAAAAGGAATAATGACTAACATGCAGAGGGTCCCTTGATGAAGCCATGTCTCTCACAAAGAACAGGTGAGTTTGTTATGGTTCTACATAGTAAAAGGGAGCCAATCACAACTAATTTAGGGGAAAGGGGAAAAACCAATGAAATTTGAGGTTACACACATAAAAGAGCCCGCTCCACGACTAACGAAATTAAAAGGTGTTCGCACCAGCAAAGGCAGAAGAATGGTCTTGCTCGCGCGGTAGAGGTTTCCTAGCGCGCGAGAGGTTGTATTTGAATGCACAGGAGATTTTGTGCGCGCAAGGGTGTAAAACGAGCGTGCGGGTTCTTCCTGTTTCCTCTCGCAGCAATGAACTAACGTGCGTGAGTGTCAATAATGCGCTCAAGGGTTTAAAACGCGCGCGCGAGTTCTACCTGATTCCTCGCGTGGCTTCAATTTATCGCGCGTGCGAGCGTCTAAAATGCGCACAGATTATTGGCACTGATTTGCCACCATACTAACCTCTCAAACAGTAGCAGCCCGGACATGCCAAACAGCACTGAGGAGGAAAGCGCTACATTTTTTCTTTCATTACACATCACCTTTACAAAATTGTTTCACGATTTTACATGAGTAAAAGTAACTGATATATATTTTACAAAATGTTATAGCTTCATATGAAATAAATCTATAGGTAGAATCTATTACACATCATTTTTATATCAACAGTGGCAGTTGTAGTTAAAGTTTCAATGTGTTTAGGCTAGTATTTTTTTCATATATACTATAGATTATTATTGTTATATATTATTATAGACTAGCAACATTGACCTAACCATGGTAATATGGAGCCTTTTCTCCTGTGTAATATGTATGTTCTGTTTGAATGCCACTTGATTTCCAATCCCGAAGCAAAACCAGTTGAGAACCACTGATCAAACATACCTTCCTATGATGCTTGGCACTACAAGAGACAAGAGTATGCAGCAATAGTACATTTTGACCCTTTTAACCACAAAGTCATTTTCTAATGCAAGTGACATCCATTAAATTGTCAGTAAACTTTAACTGAATGAGCTTTGGAGTGGCTTGCACTTTGCAAATAGAGCTTCTTGCTGATCTGGTATGAAAATTAAACGTGAAACAAATAAGGCAGTGTGCGTCAGCTCATGCGTCGTTTACGGCAATTTATGTTTTATTGTATTAATGCTATATGCTTATGCGTTGCTGTTTATTATTTAACGTGCAATCCCGCTTTTCACCACAAGAGAGCACCACACTACTTTCCCTTGTGCCTCCTCAATTTAAAGCATTAAAGATACATTAATTACTTAAAGATTTATGTAATCCAGACTCCACTTGTAATACTGCCATTTTTTTATTTTTTATTTATTGAACGTTAAATGTTAAATAAGTCACCCCCACCCCTTCTTTGGTAGGCCTATCTATTATTATCCAGAAGTGTGACAATGCAATCCTTTGTATCCAACTCCGATGACTGTGCTACACACCATTATTACACTGTTCTTTTATTCATTTACAGTAGCTTTATCTGTACAGTTTCTCTATCACACACATACGCACACAAACCACACTGACTGGTTTCTATTGTCAATTAGCCCATAAGGCTGTAATGATGGTAATTATTTGTAATTGTAATGGTCAGGCAATGCTGTTTGTGGCAGTAAGAGGGCATTAATCAGTCTGTTAGTCAGTGAGATTTACAGGCAGTAAGACACTGAGTGCTGATATATGACTCAGGAATGCTGTATATCCATGCTACAGAAAGGATAAGAAGATTGCAAAGACTGAAACAACTAAGAACACAGCCCCATGAAATAGTTTGCGTTACTTTTTCTGTAGCTCTTTCATACAGCAGTATAGCCTACACAAAGGGTTGGGAGGGTTACTTTTGAAATGTATTCCATTACAGATTACAGAATATATGCTGTAAAATGTAATTTGTAACGGATTCCATTAGATTACTCAAGGTCAGTAACGTATTCTAAATACTTTGATTACTTCTTCAGCACTGGTAGATTTTTTCACTTGTTTTGACTATAAAAACTCTGCCAGTACAGTAAGACAAAATACAATGTTAAAAATACATTCTCTGAAAAACCTAAATATCTTATGCAGTGTTGTTTCTTGTTTTAAGGATTTTTAGATATTTTTACAGGAAAACAATACAAAAATAATTATCAAGAATACGATTTTTGCCCTAATATCAAAGGTCTTACTAGGAAAAAATAAATTATGATCCAACGTGCATTTCCTTGATAAAAAAATATGATCGTGTCTGGTAACGTGTGCATGTAAAATGGCTAGAAAAAGCATTTTAGGTTAGCGTAAATCTGAGAGTTTACACAAGGTTTATTTCTATTTCTTCTGCTCCAAACTTACTTCAAACTTACTTCTCTGTCTGCTCGTATGAATGTAACACATCATAAGAAAGTGTTTCAGCGCTGTTCAAATGTACTTTGGATCACATCATTTATATGTATAAATGTTTTCCATCTGAAAGGACTAAATATTAAATGAAACAAATGACAATAAAATGCAAAGTAATCTCTTCAGTAATCAAAATACTTTTTGAATGTAACTGTATTCTAATTACCAATGATTTAAATTGAAACTGTAGTGGAATACAGTTACTTATATTTTGTATTTTAAATACGTGATCCTGTTACATGTATTCTGTTACTCCCCAACCCTGCATACACATCGGCTGAAATGATAGGAGTGGGAGTTACAGTTTTACTGTAATGTTACTTCACTTGAGAAAGTGTTTATGTGAAAGTAGCCTTAATGCAAAGACTGAATGAGGGAAACGGACTTGAAGTAATCAGTTTAAATGATGACAGAAAAACCTCATGTAAATAACTACTGTAAAGTGTGTGGCTTAATAGATGTACAGGAGGCTAGTTCAGTGTGACACACATTGTAACATACAGGCATGTGAATATTATTTCTCACTTTTTAAAAAACATCTCATATGATCTAATTCACTATATATATAGAGAGAGAGAGACCACTGCAAAATTATCAGTTTCTCTGAATTTACTATTTATAGGTATGTGTTTGATTAAAATGAACATTTTTGTTTTATTCAGTAAAGTACTGACAACATTTCTCCGAAATATTGTCATTTAGAGAATTTATTTGCAGAAAATGACAACTGGTCAAAATAACAAAAAAGATGCAGTGTTTTCAGACCTCAAATAATGCAAAGAAAACAAGTTCATATTCATTTTTAAACAACGCAATACTAATGTTTTAACTTCGGAAGAGTTTAGAAATCGGTATTTGGTGGAATAATCCTGATTTTCAATCACAGCTTTCATGCGTCTTGGTATTCAAGCAGCTCGTTTTTGATGGCTTGTGGCCATCCATCTTCCTTTTGATCACATTCCAGAGGTTTTCATTGGGGTTCAGGTCTGGAGATTGGGCTGATCATGACAGGGTCTTGATCCGGTGGTCCTCCATCAACACCTTGATTGACCTGGCTGTGTTGCATGGAGCATTGTCCCGCTGGAAAAACCAATCCACAGAGTTAGGGAACATTGTCAGAACAGAAGGAAGCAAGTTTTCTTCCAGGATAACCTTGTACATGGCTTGATTCATGCACCCTTCACATATATATGTATATATGTGTGTATATATATGTATTCAGACCAGAATACTTAATGTAATCCGCCCAACACTGCTAAGGACAGACTTACCGTCTGTACAATGGCATGAACTTTATAAAGGTCCTAGATCACATCTAATGTTCACAACTGGAGCTTTTTTTTGAAAGATGGTAGCACTTTACAATAAGGTTCCATTTGTTAACATAGGTTGACAACATTTATTAACATGAACTAACAATGACCAATACTTTGACAGCATTTATTAATATTAGGTAAAGTTAATTTCAACATATACATTTTTAAATCAAAAGTTGTACTTGTAAACATTAGTTAATGCACTATGAAATTATTTATTTTTTATTAACTAACATTAACAAAGATCAATAAAAGCTGTAATATGACATTGTTTAATTGTTTTGTTCATGATACCTAATGTATTATCTAGTGCACGGATCCTTATTGTAAAGTGTTACCGGTAAGATGTATTTTCATTGTTTCATCAGCTGAACGATAAACGCAATTTTTAACAACAGTACAACTGACTACTTCTATCCCTCACAGCTTTGTTTTCATTCCCGTCAAAAATTAAATATGGCGCTACTCTGACTACGGTCCATGGAGTCCAGCAGACATATTCGGAACAGGAAAGAGAAAAAAGGTTTGAAAAAACGAGAGGGAGGCAGAGCGAGAAGAAGGGGAAAAAAAGGAAGGTATAACAGATGAGTGAGCATATTTAGTGATGACTGCAGCCCTTTCCCCCCATAAAGCTGCTGGCCTACTTACTAGATGAAGATGTTTGGAGCAGTTGCAGGCACAAGTAGATCTTGAGGTGCAGTAAACGTAGATCAAAAAATTCATTGTGCGATTCAAAATCTCTATCTTCTTTCCTTCTTTTTGAGACTTCTGGTTGCACAAAGTGATGGAGAATGCACAACTGTCTTTGATTATTTTGTTAGGTACTGATGTATGCATTGGTCATTATGTTTTTCATGCTATACAGTGTCTTTAATGTACAGGGAATGTAACTGCCTCAGCAGTGGGTAAAATACTGCACTAAATGAGGGGATGCTAAATAACAAGAACAGCAATCTTCAGGTTAAGACAATGAAGCAACAGTTAAAATTGATTTGCTTGTGTTGGTGCTCAAAGTTAAAATGTTTGCAAGAAGAACATCTCTATTCTTACTGCACTCTTCTTTATCTCTGATTAAAAAATCTTTGGCAGTTCACAACAACTTAGTGACTCAGTGTAACTGTATCTATACAAAATATAGCCATTACATTATGATGACATTTTAACCCATCAGTGCATCTGTTTATGTCATGTTGGTGCTGTTAATGAGACCAAATTGGTATGTATGTTTTAATCCGATTGGATCACTTCAGAAGACATGAATTAAACCACAGAAGTCATGTGGATTACTTTTATGATGCCTTTATGTGATATTTGGACCTTGAGAGTTCTGGCCAGAGAGCTGGAATATTCTTCTAAAAATCTTAATTTGTGTTCTGCAGATGAAAGAAAGACATACACGTCTGGGATGGCATGAGGCAGAGTAAATGACGAGAAAATTTTCATTGTGCCTTTGATGAGGGTACAGAGGCACTGAAAAAAAATGGAGTTGACGTTTTGTCAGGAAATGCTACCCTGCACTGGAGCTTTTAATAATTCTACACTGTTTAAAAATGTATTGTACCTACATCAGGCAAGCCCCTGGCTGTGTGCAATGAGGCTCTTTTCCAAATAAAACATGGCACTCAATGGTAGATGGCCCACTTTATGCCCACACGGTATGTCTCAGTATGACAGTATAACAGGACCATGATTTGTATAACTGTTTTATAATAAAAATATTAGATTAAGCCAGCAAAAGAAGCCCATAATCACAATAATCAATCATGTCTATATAGTCTGTCTCATTTTCTTTCTCCCTCTTTTGTGTATGTGTATTTAATTTGTTTGACACACTCACATACAGAGGAGTGATATATTGTGGTGCAGTCTGTTCCAGTGACCAGTAGGATTTATATCTGACAGATAAAAGTTAAATGAGAAGAGAACCAGGTATACAGTACATGCTGTTTATGAATTATTCAACTTGATGAGTCACTGAGTTCGGCATCTGCTGCAAATGCACAGCAACATAACCTCAGAATTCTTGATTGGCCCTGTGTGTGTATGTGGACATGCGACTGTCTCTGGTTTTAACAAACATTCCTATGGCACCATTATATGCAGTCACAAATGCACACATACAAATTTGTGCATATGAATGCATCTGAATTGTTCCAGATAGCTTAGAGATTTGCATGTGACAGTTTATTATGGGTACACGGTAGTGAGACTCTTATTGACTTGTTCTTTTTCTCTTTTGGTGACAGTGTGCTTTCTCTGTGCTGCTGTGCTAAATTAGTGTGGCATGCTTTAATACTGCACTGAGGGAGCGGTGTTTCTACTTGGCAGCAGGAGGGAGGCTCTGGCATTCAATAGCAATCGCCTTGTGAACTCCAACTGTGTGACAAAGCTAACACACTAGGACTACAGCACACATCAGAGCAGAGTTTGAGCATACAGCCCCACAGAGACATAATCATAATCAATACCTAAACATACACTGCAAAAAAATTACTTTAAGATTTACGCGTTTCAGTTTTTTATAACAAAATTTCATCTAATTGAATTGAGTAATCTTTAACGGAATAAAATAAAACTACATATTTTAAGTTTTATTAATTTTAGTTAAAAATTACACCATTCAATCTGATGAAGTTTGGTATGAAATTTAAATATGTAAATCCTAAAAATATGTTACAAATGTTTTAATGTACACAATATTCAAAAGAAGTTCATTAAAATGAATAGTGTTAACATAAAATATTTAACATAGTTGATGCATATAAATTATGCATATACATGCACACTCTATAAGTCCTAATTTTTTATTATTATCTTCTAACATTTGAGCACAGAGGTTGCAGTATGTCATTAGGCCAGTCCCTTTCAACCAGTAAGTCCACAATATTATATACAGGGGAAAATAAAGTACAAAGTGCTGATGTTTTAAATCTGTTTAAGCAATGTAATATTACAGCTGTACAGAATTCCTGTAGATGCAGGTGTCAGTTCTAAGACAGGATGATAAAAAAGTCTTGATCAGAGTTTTTGGGGTAGGAGATGGTACTGGGTATGACAGTCAATGAGCTTGGCAAATAAGATGTTTGCTCTTTAGAAACATTATTAGTCCTGTTGTGTTTTGTGTTTGTGGGTGTTTGATTCCTTTGCTGTAGAGTCTTTATATAGCATTTAATTTTTTCTCTGTCCACAGTAGTTTGATTAATGAATTTAGGCTACAGTTAAGAACTCATTCTTCTCAAGGTTTTTCATTTGTAACAGTTTGAAGATAATCATATAGATCATCACAAACTGGCATATACCTAAACATATGTACTCACAAAAACAATGAGAAATTCTACAGATAAAACAATACACATTAATAGTGATCATAGGTGCTTATAAACTAATAGAAAAGCCATGAGGGGAAAAACTGTGTGAGGTGGGATTTATTGGCTGCCCACACACATCTGCAACAATTGTAGGCTGTATCATATTAATACTATGCACGTAAAAATTTGAGTAAGAATTTATTAAGAATTTGAAGTCCACCACTCCAGTTGTGTTATTCTAAGTACTTATAACTAATTGATATATAAGTGAATGTGTGCAACAAACAGCAATTAAATGAAGATGGTTGCATAGATGCTCTGCATGTTCTGAAAAAACTTTTAGATGTTGTATTTAGCTGTAACATGTTTTTATTTTAATTATAATTAATGTATTTGTTTTTAATGCATTTTAAATAAATAAATAAATATTAAAGTAGACCTAATTGAAATTGTGGTTGATTTAAATTTATTTAATAAAAATGTCTTCTTTTTTGCTGACAAGACAAATAATTATAGGATAAAATAAATAAATAATAATAATTAAAATAAATTGTTCAGAAGTAACATCCATTGCTGTGTACAATGTTTCAGGACCATGGACAGCTACCTTGACATGGCGACATACGAGATGCTTCTATCATTGGATCAGCACTCTTGCTTAACAGAGCTTTGTGAAATATTAAACCATGTATGAAACTATAAAGTGACAGGGCTCATTATTTGTATTTATATTGATGATATTGGAATTATTGAAATAAGAGCACATTCCCATACAGCATGCAATAGCCTATTTGAGATGAGACATGCAATGTTTCGCCGAGTTACTGTCGTGGTTACACACTTCACTCTTCAAATTCCAGCGTGGGCCTCCCAATAATGAATAGAATAGGCTATGTTAAAATGCCATACTACAACTAATTTGTTCAAGCCTGGGAGCCATATTTCATCGAAACCTCTTCTGTATTCACTTGGTTTACTGCAGCTTAGTCTGTTCAGAGCTACATGAGTAAATTGTCTGTCAGCTGTTGTTGATATGTCGACTGAAGCCTGGAGGCTGGAGGCTGGTGCCTGCTCTGCCTGCTTGAGCTCTTGACCCCAGGCTCTTCTGGAATGATGCTAAACGCATCGCATACGGTTGATCACACGCATGCTTGTTCAGATAGTGCAAAGCTTGTTGTGCAAGATCAAGGGATGAACCAAGATGCAATGAACATCCTTGCTCTGAAGTTCAGATTTTCTTTTCTCACAGCAGGTCCTGTGATCTTGTGTTAATTCTTGAGATATTCTGTATGTCTGGGGAGTTCATAACACTAAGTTGACAGGAAGTCAGTCCAAACTAAATGGGAGAGAGGCACTCATACCACGACTACTGAAAAAAATATGTACACTACCACTCAAAAGTCTGGGGTCACTTGCCTGAAATGTTTCTCATGATCTTAAAAATCTTTTGATCTGAAGGCGTATGCTTAAATGTTTGAAATTAGTTTTGTAGACAAAAATATAATTGTGCCAACATATTAATTTATTTATTTACAAAACAAAAATTGTATAAAAACAAATAAATAAATAAATAAATAAATTTTTTAAATGGATGACTTGGACTGAATAATTAAGAAAAGCAGCCACTAATTGCCCAGCATATAGATGGGAACTCCTTCAATACTGTTTAAAAAGCATCCCAGGGTGATACCTCAAGAAGTTGGTTGAGAAAATGTCAAGAGTACATTTCTGCAAAATCTAGGCAAGGTGTGGCTGCTTTAAAGATGCTAAAATATAACATAGTTTTGATTTTTTTAGTCACAGCATAATTCCCATATTTACATTTCTATTATTCTATAGTTGTGATGACTTTACTATTATTCTAAAATGTGAAATAAATAAAAATAAATAAATAAATAAAGAATGAGTAAGTAATAACTAAACTTTTGAATGGTAGTGTTTGTGTGTGTGTGTGTATGTGTGTGTATATATATATCGCGTATGAAAATAAATGGCTTCTCAGAAACGTATATATTTATAACATTTAAAACTTTGTTTAATTTGTATTAATGTGTACAACACAATATCAGTTATAATGTGAACTTAAAGTGACTCATAATGTATATGAATAAATGTGAGTTCCTTAAACTTCTTTGCTTTAAAAATCCATAAAATTAAGATTTTAAGTACTAACTCAAACAATCAAGTACAGAACTACCCATAAGCCCTTGTGATGAATAATTTAAGCATGTTTGTTTGGTCAAAAGGAACTTATTGGGGCATTTAATTCGTTGTTATTAAAAATTCATTGATGTTTTATCTCTTTTTAGTATTTTTAATGTTGTTATACTGTAATTGGTTGTTTTGTGTAAAATCACCATTAGGGTGATTAGTGTTCCCTTTGGTAAATTTGGAATCTGTTCAATCAATGAAATGTTTCCTAGTACATGTGAAATTGCCTAGTTGAATTGTAGCTTTATCTGCACTTTGGGGAATCAAGTTTAATGACAGACCTCAGTCATTATTTTATCTAAATAAAGTAGAAACAATAAAATACATGATAATTTGAAACAGCATGCATGCTATTAGTTCATCTTGTTCATGAGGCATACTTTTTTAGGCAAATAAATTTGAATGAACAGATACATTTGTGTACATCTAACAAAAGTTTTCGAGTTATGCTGACATAAAATGAACATAAGTTGAATTTACTTAAAAAGCATGATGCAAAAATGCTACATGCGTATTTTAAGTAAATCCAACACATCGTATTTTTCAGTGACTATATGCCCACCAATGTCAGACAGTGGCACTGGGATGAGACTCTTTGTAAGAGGACCAGTACTGTATATCCTGTGATATCATATGGTGAGCACTGTTAAGGTCGTGTGGGACTATTGATTTTTTTGTCTCTCGCAAAACAACCGTGCCCCAATGCTCTTGAATAAGGCTATGCTCACTCACTTGTAAACCAAGTTTATCAAACACTTAATATTTAATATCAAATAGACAACATTTTATTTATTTTGACCACTCTAAATAGCCTACACATGTCCAAAGCTGGCATAATGGATAGGCTACACCTCTGCCTAAAGAAGACTCGTCTGCTCCTTAAATTAAAAAGAACAAGATTGCTGGCTGGGTTTGTGGAGAGGCAGAGTTGTCAATTGTAGCAGTGCTGATGGGAAATCTCTGTCTATTTATTCCGAAATGTCTGCTTCTAAGAATAGCCGATAGTCGATCCTCGCCCTGCGTGCCCCCGCAAAGCGCAGTCGTTCCAAAGGGACGCACGTTTGAATGCGCAACTGTCTCCCAGCGCGCACATCCCCGACCACTGGGCACAAACAGTCCTTAACCTGACAACGCGCTGTCAGCGTGTTATGTTCCGTTATCTCTAAAACGGCGCAATCTTACAAACCAATGGTATTTACATGCGATAAATCAAGACAGGTAAGCTGTGCGCACCTCACATGGGCTAAGAACACATTCGGACAGTAGCGGTCGAATGTACAGTTACATTCTGGAGTTAGAAGGGGGAAGGAACAATGAATCAGTGGGGGTGTGTGCGTCATGTCCTGCCAGAGATTTGGAGACGAACAGCGCCGATTTGATTAGCTAGCTTGCCAGCTGATCAGAGCTAACTGTTTCGCTCGGGTTGTGTTTCGTAAACTGATATCCTGAGAGCCCCCACCCTAATTTCGTTCTCAACTGCCTCCTCCTCTCCCTCCTTTTTTCTCAGGGGCGCTTAACGGAGAGTACCAAGGCTAACAGACAGCTCAACACTGGCAGAAATAAGGAAAAGAGGGATCCGAGTGTTCTAGTGCATGGATTGCCCTCACTCGGAGAAGATGAGCAGATCCTGCGCGACCCGAAGCCTAGTGAAGGGGAACGAGAGCGGCTGTGGGAACCCGGAGATTTCGCCGCTCTCCCCTCGCGATTGATGACGATTCTACCCTCTATCACCGTGTGTCCCTTCGTTGGATTTTATGACGCTTGGATTGGTCTTCTTGCACTGAAATGCCTGTAATGGCTCTGGCGAAAAGGATGACAACTTACCAGCGCGCACATAAAAATTAATCGATCCTTGTGATGATCTATTTTTTGCATCCGAACAAATACATGTGTTGTAAAGAAGAAGATGAAAAATAATTAACATCTGACTGTAGTGGAGATTGCAAATGCATGCGAGTAAACGTGAGCGAGAGGTGACCGAAGGCGATAGCTACACTGTGCCAAATATTGCGGATGTTACGAAATAAATAAACAATTACATTTTAATCAATTTGTCCTGCTTTAAAGAGATGTTGATAGTTTAATCATCAGAATGTGCAGATGAAAAATAAATAAAATTAAAAAATAAAAATAAAAAACTCAAAGGATTGTTCTAAATGTTTTCATTTTGTTCACTTGGCCATTACGCCTAGATCGCACAAAATAGCCTAATTGTAGCTATGCCACCTGAACTTCCAAGGAATAGCAAGAGGAGCAAAGGGAGAGCGAGATCTGAAAAATATCAGGATGGAGCCGCAAAAAACGAGAGGTTTACTCAATAATTAGCTTCATGGCCGTGGAAAAAGGTTGGGCATGATTTTGGACATAAAATGTTGAGGTGATGATGGACCATTTTGTATTTTGAAGTGGGCAACGAACCTGTGAACTACAAAACACAAGGCACAATTTTCCCATTTTTATTTTATTAGATTTTTTTGTTCATTTGTTGTTGTTGTTGTTGTTGTTGTTTTTTTTTTTAGCTAGCCTATATTTTCCTCTGCCAAGAAATCAAAGCATCAGATCCTGGAGCCCAATCGTCATATTAACGCCAGGAAGACAAATGTGTACAGTTATCCACGTATTACGTTTGGAAGCAGATGGGATGTAATGTGGTGTGGTCGCGTTGAATATTCGCTCCCTTCTCTCCTGCTTCGTGAAGACTGGCATTTGGTGTCTGTAGAATGGCTCGGTTCGGAGATGAGGTGCCGTCCAGGTATGGCGGAGGACCAGGACACGCTCAAGTGGGACCCGGCCGCGGCGGTAACAGGCAGGGCGGCCCGCCGGGTGTTCCACAGAGAATGTACAAGCAGTCAATGGCCCAGCGAGCCAGAACTATGGCCCTTTACAACCCTATACCGGTGCGGCAAAACTGCTTCACTGTTAACCGATCTCTCTTCATCTTCAGTGAGGACAACTTTGTGAGAAAATACGCCAAAAAGATCACAGAATGGCCATATCCTTTTAAATGCCCCGCTGTGAGTAGCCTACCTCAAGGCCCACAGTTGAAGGTATGCACTTGTATGCTTTATGTAAGATCACCTGAACATGTTTCAACCCAAACGGTAACGATGAATCCCATTGCTGCTTGTTTAATGATAGTTTTGTAGATTTTTATTTTTTATTTTGTATTTTTATTTTTTTTTAATATGGTACCATTAAGATTTTTCACATACTTGTACAAATTATTTGTCCAGTTGTTCCTTGGCAAGATGAATAGATACTATTTATGTTGGGCATTCGGTGTATTACGCACGGGAGTGAGGTGCGCTGTGTGACGCGGAGGCTTGTTGATGTCAGCATATGCAGTCAGAGAGAGAGAGAGAGAGAGAGAGAGAGATGGTGAAAAAGGGTAGATGAGGGGAGGGGGGACAGCCACCATTTCCTATATTCCAAGAGCTCCAGGAGAATTTAGGGGACATATGTGCTCGGCCAAGGCTCTTGCGTTCCTTTGTAGCCTACCATGATACCCATTTTAAGGACAGATGGATTATTTAACACTGCAGGGAAATGGGCAGTGTTAGTCTTCTTAAGAATGCTTTACTTACTGTATGTGTACATTAAGTTTTAGCTTTTCCCTGCAATGTTTACTTATACAGTCCCATTTTAAAAGAAGAACTGAAACTCTGGTCAACATATTCTTTAATACATATATTTGTTGTTGAAAGTGGAAAAACTAAGGTCTGTGCTGTATGTTATTCCCATGGCTTCACTGGCATTTGCATTCGTTTTGATCTGATTTGGTAAGCTTGATCAACAACCAGCATCTGATTATTGGAATTGAGCTGAAGTTTGTATTTTTCACTTAGTATGTCCAGAGAGGGCCTTCGTGTTCCACCCCTAATGATTTCTTCCCATAGTTCACTGAAGCTTCCAAATTATGACTTGGCTGCAGAAGTTTTGCTTTATTGTTATATTAGATTGGATGCCCAAGCAGGGCCATAGCAAGGTATTCTGGGACCCCTGACTGTATATTGCTCTAGGCCCCTTTCCTCTTAAAAAATACAGTTTAGAATTTGTTGAGGGGCCCCCCTGGAACTGTGGGCTCCTAGAATAATTTCCACCTTTCACCCCACTAGCTACTGCCCTGTGCCCAAGTATAATTACAGAATAATCCAATACTTGAATTGTTTCGCTTTTAGTCAGATCTTTTGATACAAGAGGAAAAGTCTCCAAAAATAGTTTGCAACTTTAAAAGATGTCTTGAATTAAAGGGATGGTTCACCCCAAAATGAAAATGATCTAATCATTTACCCATTCTCCCTCGTGCCATAACAAATGTGTACGACTTTCTTTCTTCTGCAGAACACAAACAAAGATTTTTAGAAGAATATTTCAGCTCTGTTGGTCCATGCAATGCAAATGAATGGTGGACAGAAATTTGAATCTCCAAAAAACAAAACAAATTAAAAAACATAAAATCATCATAAAAGTGGTCCATACAACTCCAGTGGTTAAATTTATACCTTCAGAAGCAATATAATAGGTGTGGGTGAGATACAGATAAATTTATAAGTCCTTTTTTTACTACTTTTCTTCTACTTGTGTTTTTTTTTTTTTTTTGGCGATTCACATTCTTCTTGTATACCATTACCTTCTGGTCGGGGCTGGTAAAAAGTGGAGATTTAGAGTAAAAAAAGGACTTAAATATTGACCTGTATATTACCCACACGTATCATATCGCTTCTGAAGGTATACATTTAACCACTGGAGTCTTATGGATTACTTTTATGTGATTTTTGGAGCTACAAAGGTCTGATCACCATTCACTTGCATTGTATGGATGTGGAGAGCTGAGATATTCTTCTAAAAATCTTTGTTTGTGTTCTGCAGAAGAAAGAAAGTTTTGCACATCTGGGATGGCGTTTTTGGGTGAACTATCCCTTTAAGAACACTACTCACTCCTGCCTTTTTTATTATAGCCTACCTCTAAGGATTTAAAATCAACAAAACATTCCCCCACACACTTCCCTTTTGACACTGCCAGAGCCTTTAGTGGGTTTTGACCTCAAACTCTGTCTGAAAGCCACTCTATTCAGTAAGTCTCATTCTCATAATGTATCCACTGGCAAAATCTAATAAGGCCTTGTGGTCCAAAGACTTGAACCCAGTTTAATCAGAAGTGTTTTACTGTATATAGTTTTTATTTATAATATTCTGTTTTATATCTTATATAATTCTCTTATAAAAATTATATGTATTGCAGAAGTAGAAATCTAAAGAGTGTGTTACATTAAGCTTGGTCAACATTTGCACCCACAGACATAGATTAGATGAGAAGTCAGGCTGGAATATTTATGATTACCATACATTGCATCTGTTCTTTCACCCTCTCTGCAGAGTTAATGGAACCATGAAAATATATTTGCAATGTCTACACTGTCTCACTCTCTCTCTCTGCATTTATGGCCTACCTCTCTGCACTGTAAATGGAGTGTAACTCTATACCTGTATTTTCTAATTTTAGTTTAATTGACATCTATGAAACTGCAGCCTATCTGGAGTGCACATACTGTATGTACATCTATCTGAGGTGAACTGAATATGTGCTTGATTCACTTCTGTATTTCAAAACATGCATCTAGTCAGGAAAGATTTAGTTGATTGGATTTTGTACCTGAAGCCTTTTCGTGTGTTCTCAATTAAGAGGATTGCATGAATGGTTCAACAAAAATGTAATTGATAGAACAAACTAATAATTGAATCATTGAAAATCTACATGTACAGTTTTTCACGCAAGAATGACAGAGAAGAAAGGATGGCGAATTAACCATAGAAAGACACTGTTCTATAAATAGATGAGTTGGAAGAAAAGAGAGAAAGAGTGGTTGAGTGGACACCAGAGGGAGACAGAGAGATTGTGAGTCGGGAGCCCTTGTGTTATTCTTCCATGTGTAGAGGCAGTGATCTACATTCAGTCTGCGGAATTTAAATGATTTATTCCCCTTTTCTTTCCTTTTCTCTCTCAATTCACTTTCTCCTACATTTTCTCAAGCAAAGTACTGTTTGGTACGATGACCATGTATTTATATTTGTACAGCATTTTTATGCATTGTCAATAGATGCCAGCTTAGAAAATCAAGCTAGTTTTGTTCTAGTAGGTGCTGACATTCTACTAGAAATGTCTTCATAAACCATATTTATAGCATAATACCCTTGTAATTACCAGTTTGTAACCTAAAAAAAGGCCTCGTAAACCACACACACACACACACACACACACGCGCGCGCGTTTGTCTTCATTCTTCTCTGTTAATGACATGCCAACCCTTCTCCTTTATCACTACCATGTCTCTTGCACTCTTCTTTTCCGTCATTCCTGCCAGGCTAAAAATAACAGCAGCGAACTGAAAGAGTAGTTTTCAATGGCATGTTCTCCTTCCCTCCTGCATTTCTGCCTCCTTGGAGTCTGTTCTCTGTTGTATGCATATGGGCCCTGGACAGAAATTGCTGTATAACGGCATACCCTGATGACTAGTGTTTGGATAAGAAATAGAAACCATAGTTTTTAAAAAGGCTGCAGAATGTGCCATGGCTCTAAAGTAAAGCTGTGTTAGGAAAGAGGACATACTGTTGTGACTATATCAGGGTTTTGGATTGACCTGTGAATCTGTATAGATTTGGCATGAGGGTTTGGCAAGAGCATGTCAGTATTTGTTCTCAAATATAATCTATTGTTGTGTAGTGAAAAAAAATTTAAAAAATCTATTATAGAGATATAATGCATCAGGTATATATATATATATATATATATATATATATATATATATATATATATATATATATATATATATATACATACACACACACACACACACACACACACTACCGTTCAAAAGTTTGGGGTCACTTGCCTGAAATGTTTTTCATGATCTTAAAAACATTTTGATCTGAAGGCGTATGCTTAAATGTTTGAAATTAGTTTTGTAGACAAAAATATAATTGTGCCAACATATTAATTTATTTAATTACAAAACAAAAATTTTATTTAAAAAAAAAAGTTTTTGAAATTGATGACTTCGACCGAATAATAAAGAAAAGCAGCCACTAAGTGCCCAGCATATAGATGGGAACTCCTTCAATACTGTTTAAAAAGCATCCCAGGGTGATACCTCAAGAAGTTGGTTGAGAAAATGTCAAGAGTACATTTCTGCAAATTCTAGGCAAGGTGTGGCTGCTTTGAAGATGCTAAAATATAACACAGTTTTGATTTATTTTGGATTTTTTTAGTCACAGCATAATTCCCATAGTTCCATTTATATTATTCCATAGTTGTGATGACTTTACTATTATTCTAAAATGTGAAAAAAATTAAATAAATAAAGAATGAGTAAGTGACCCTAAACTTTTGAACGGTAGTGCATATATATATATATATATATATATATATACACACACACACACACACACACATATACAAGGCACCAATGTAAAGTGGTTATATTGAATGTATCTGATCACAGTATTAATAGTACTGATTTTCCTGAGAGATAATGTTTACTCACCCTCACTCCTAAACTAAAAAATCTATTCTTGCAAATCTTATCTTATTTACAAGGTGCACAACATACAGTTGTGATAAATAAACTGTGTAGTTAAGAGTATAAAAACATATAAGTTTGATCTTAAAGAAAACTGGTCTTTGGAAGCAGGGAAGCAGAATTAAATATAAAAGGAGAGAAGCTTTAAAAAGGGTAGATGCACAGACTCTAGACTCTAAAAAACAGATGAAAGGAAGTCATTTTGGAATAAGAGAGTGGCAGAGAGAGACTGCCTGTCTGTGTATAAATAATTTAGGATGGAAGCATGGTTAGAGACACACGCCTAAATGCATACATATCGCAAGGGTGCAATAAGTGTATAGCTGTCACTTGAAATTGTGACAAATCCTTGGTCCCCCTGTGATATTAATTTTAGAAACTTCACTATTTTTATTGAATCACTAACACTGGAAATGTATTTGAGAGCACAGTAAATAAAGCTTCTTTGGACAATACAGCTATGTCATCAGGCAAATGCTGTTTTAAAGTTTCCCTCCCTTCTCTTCTGATTCACAACATGTGTTCCTGTGTGTCTTAACTGTGTGTATGATGAGGTATAAAGTACAGTCTCTACATCTCAGATCTTCTCTTCCATTTGGGCAGCAGGGAGTTAAACTCTGTCATTCCAGATTCATTTACACGATAGTGTCTCACAACATTATTGCCAAATAGTTCAAACGGTTACAATGTACATGTGTAGGAATGTGCATGTGTGTGTGTGTATGCAAAACATTTAACAGGAAGTTATAAAACAATAGATATACTGTTCAAATTAAGACAAAAGAATATTTGGGCACTTACTAGTAGTCAAGCTTAATGGAACATATGTGATAATCTACATCTGTGGTTACTCTGCTAGGATACCTGTGTTCAACTTGAGGGAAAATGACGTCACATATATAAGGGATAATGTACAGTCAACCAGTTGTTATCGCACGTTATTACACGGCTCTCTGGAATACTCGATTGTGATTGGTCAATGGCGCTATCCCCGGTCAGATATTGCTCTGTAACTACCGCACATCTGGGGATTTAGACATATCAGACTGCTCATCCGGGTTCTGCGAACCGTCTCTCCTGCTTCTCGGCTCACTGTGTGATCTCTACAAGTAAGCTATTAAAATAATTTAATGTTTCATGTCCATTTATTTATTTATTTGGCAAGTAGTCTTGTAATAGGCAGAATTTTGAGGAGTCAGACGATCTTTTTTATAAGGAAACACCAACAGAACTCTGACGCACACCGGAGGTGGATTTTAGCTGTTTAGCGAGTTATTTCTTCTCACATAATTACATAATTTCAACGCAAATCAATATTTTATGTTTATTGATATTACTAGTTTGTTATTTTATTATCCTTTACTTAATCACCTTTGGAGTAGTTGGTTAAAAGTAACTGAAAAAAAATGTCAAAGGAAAGTTTCTTTTTAATGAAAGGATTAGCATTATTTGTTTGCAGATACCACTTGGTTTGTGATTGTTTTTGGATATTATAATTCTAATGAACTACATATAATTTATGTTTGGCTTTTGTCGAGGTGTGGTTATGCTGTGCTGGACCTCTGTGGAGTAACAGTGCCAAGATTTGCTTTCTGATTTGCTGTCTAATTCACATAAAGGTGGATGTGTTGCAAGAATGTTTGTAAAAGATTTCAGAAAATTAATATGTCTGTGCGTGAAATTAGAAATGGCATTCAAGTCACACTTTGGCATGAGAACTTTTGTTAGCTAGTTATAAGAGTCTTGTTATTTCAGATAAGCAAAGTGTGTCTATGCTTATATATGTCTTTGTTTGTGTTTGCTTCCGGGCCCAATCTGGTGGTTTCATACCTCCTAATGTCTGGGACTAAATGAGTGTAGTCATCCGAAATATTGCAACCCAGCATTGTTCAGCTGCTGCAGATGAGGCAGACAGAGGCTACAAACCGATTTATGAACGTATACTCTTACCTTTCCACCTTTCATGTAAACAAACACCCTCACCATAGGTCTGTAATCCAGAGAAACCTGGAACTCCTTATCTGTCTTCTGTGGTCGGATGATCTGTATTAAAGGAATAGATTACCACAAAATGAAAATTCTGTCATTATTTACATACAGTACCCTAATGTCATCCAATATGACTTCTTTATTCCGTGGATCACACAAGGTTGAATTTGGCCATTTAATATATGTGAATAGTCGCTAAAAACATTGCATAAACCACAGTAAAAGAAATACAACCCATACGCTATATTTCAAGTATGAGTTTAGGTTAATTTGATTTGAGTGAATAATAACTTAAATTTTGGTCTCTTCATTACACAAAGTGATCGAATGGCTTCAGAAGACTTGGACTATAGTGCACGAGATGTATCAATTGCTTTTACTGTGGTTTTATGGTTTATTTATTTATTGTTTTGCCATAGTGTCATTATATGGCAAATAAACTCTGCAGACTTTTCCTATCATGTTCCACAGAAGAAAGAATATGAAGTTTTTGAGTGACATAAGGGTGTGTAATTAATGACCGAATTTTCATTTTTATGAACTTTTCCTTTAATGACATTTGAAATGACATTTGCCTATGTGTTGGTATGTACAATATGTCCCTGTGCAATGCAGCAAGTATGTGCTAGCTTTCTTCTTCACTACCCTCTTATGTTTTTCACTTTCTCTCTCTTTCTGTATCTTGTGTTCTAGTTGTGAATTATTAATTTCTGTGGCTGGGTGGTATGTGTGCGAATGTGTGTGTGATGCTGACTTTGGAGAAATCTATTCTGGGCGCAGAGTGGGGAAAAAAAGATGTGGAGGCTTGAATTTTCATGCTAGTGCTCCTGTAGTCATGTGCTGCTACTGCTAATGCCCATCGCCTCTGCCACACTCCTCTACCTACTACCTTGTGTCTACCAGATACACAAACACATACAGCTTTTTATGCATTATATATACACTCACATTACTGCAACCACCGTTTTTATTTTAAATTCTACTGTTTTATTGTTTCAAGAACACACAGAGACATGCATTTTATCGTTACAACCACTATTACTACTCATATCGCTATCAGCTCTCAATCATACACACATATATGCATTGTTGGCACTATCATTGCCAGACTCTGGCAAATATTTCTACCTGTGCGGGTAAGGTTGCCACTTTTGAAGTTTTAAAATAAGGGACACTTAAATGGGTCCCTTATTTATACCACAGTTTCAAAGTTAATATGCGTAATTAATAAAAATTATATATCCTTTCTTATATGCTAAAATTAGAACTTTCCTGACCCATGACGTATAAAAAATAAATAAATACATAATTTATATGTTAAAAATATATTTATTTAAATGTTTTTGATTATTTGTCTTCTTTATCTTATTTATGTATACATTTCGGATGGTTTATACATTTTTTTATGTATTTAATTTGATAATTTTTTTTCCTTCACCTGTACTTTTTTTATGATTGTATTCATACATTGTTTGATCTTATTGAACATTTATATAGAAAAAATTCTACAGTTTTACCACCATTTGTGGACTTTTGAGACGGTCCCTTACCACACCCTCCACAGTATTAGCATGTTTTAGCACAATGTGTGGATCCCTTACCCACTGTAGGCAAATTTTCCAACTTATATCAATGTTAAATTGATGATCTGGAATGACTTCACCGTGACGCCATCTGACTAGCTTAAATACGGGACAAATCTGGGACGATCCTGTATTTTACGGGACGGGTGGCAACCCTATGTGTGAGTAGGCTACCTTGTGCTAGCCAGATGTATGGAGCACCTTTCATCACTACACATTGTGTTTAAAAGGTACTGAGCTGATATTATGAGCATTTAGGAAGTTATGATTAGGAATAACAGTGAGGCACGGAAAAAAAACTGTCGTTGGTCACTTTACATGCCACTTAAACAGTCTCTTCCTGTCTAAGTAGACGGTTCTTTGCCAGAATAAGCTGGAAAATTGACTTTAAGTTGCAAGTCAAAAGTCTGGCTACGTGAGACTAGCCTGTGTTTACTATACTTGCAAACCAATGTCTATATATATATCACATAAAATGCTGTATGTCCAGTGTTGAGTAAGTTACTCAAAAGTGATTCATTACAAATGACTGATCACTACTTGAATTTTGTAATCAGATTACTGACTTTACTAAGTACTTCATCGGAAAAGTAATCAGATCAGTAATTACTTTTAAGTTACTTTTTAAATACTTTTTACAGAAAAGCTTTTATTTTTCCTCTCAGCAAAGTCAAAATAATGTCTATACTTCCTCCTTGTTTATTGACATGTTAGGGGGCACACTCTTCAGCTGTCGCAAAACGCGAACAGATATTCACATAATTCATGTTTTAAATGTATTATACGTATATAATATTATTTTGGAAGTACATGTTACCCAAGTAATTTAAAGTATTTAACTTAATTGAAAGTCAGTAACTGTAATCTGATTACAGGCATTCTAAATATAATGTAACCACAATTATACATTTCTTTAAATAGAATTAGAATTTTATAAAAATAATTTACATTCAATTCTTTTTTTGTTTGAGGCAAATTACAAGCCATAGTCTTTATGTAAACTACACCTCCAAAAACAAGTTTAGAACTTTGTTCCTTAATTATCGCTGTTATATTGTTATATTATAATGGGAGCTTTCTAGTTTTGTCTTACCATTACTGATATGCTTATGTACTCAATGAACATGTCTACAGTTGGTTACAGTGCTCAACCACTGAAAAAAAATGCGGAGTGTCTATTTGCACCCCGGTGTAAATAGCATCTGCCACACAGTGCAGCTATTTTAACCCCAATAGTCTGGTGGAACCACAGAAATATATGACAAACGAAACAACAGATGTTGCTGCAGTGGCATGGGGTGCAAAGACGGTGTGAATGTATACTGTTGTCCTAGCGACCGTGGTTCGAAGTCGCGTTTTGTCCAACTCTTTTGTTTCCACTCTTAATATTTCATTTAATACTACTTAAAATAATAGATAAAAAGGTATATAAATGTTGATTTCATCGGAGAAGTGCAGAGAAGGGTTTGATATGGAGGCGGGGTCTGTCAATCGCACTTTTTTCCGCAGCTCTGCATCGCTTGTGTGTAGATTGCATTGCTGTATTACTATATTGCAGTGACCATGTTTTTTGGCAGAAACCATAGTTTTAATGCAATTAACCATGGTTTTAGTATAGTAATATGGTGGTAATATAGTAACCATGGTTAATTTTGTGGTTTCTGTAAATTGACAAAAAATACCATGGTGAAACTCTGGTTATTTTAGTAAAACGTCTGGTTATTTTCGTAACCTCCGTTCCCTGATGGAGGGAATGAGAAGTTGTGTCGATGTAGTGACACTAGGGGTCACTCTTGGGAGCCCCAAACACCTCTGCTTTTTTGAAAAAAGGCCGATGAGAATTGGCTTGTGGAATTTGCTTTGCGAAGTCCCCCGGACATACGGGTATAAAAGGAGCTGTTATGCAACCACTCATTCAGGTTTTGTGCTGAGGAGCCGAGACCAGGTCCCGGCCATTTCAGCGGGTAGTTCAGCGTTGTGGCAAGAGGGACACAGCGTCTCGTTCCCTCCATCAGGGAACAGAGGTTGCGAAAGTCACCAGGATGTTCCTTATCTGTCACTCACTCGATGTTGTGTCGATGTAGTGACACTAGGAGTCCCTATACAAAATGCCATAATTATCTGAACTGTGTTACGTGAACTGGTGGTGTGTGACGGGCAGACCGCTGTGTGCCTCGTAGCCAGCACACCAGGCCTCCCAAGGGGAAGACACCACAGAGACCACACCCCGCCCAAAAGGGGGGGGGGGGTATTTTGAGTGGAATACATCACATGGTCTTACCGAGTCTTGTCGGAAGTATGTCATGTGGAGAGGTCCCATGGTAGGTCCTACCCGAAGGGGGAGGAGTTTCTACAGAGCATGGCGACCGGGGGGGAAAGGGGCCTCTGCCCAAGGAAGACGCAGTTTGCCGTCAGGGAAATGATTTTGTGGAAAATATCACATGGGGTCGCCTTTGGGGAACCAGCACATGTGGAGCACCTACCTCAGTACAGGGTCTCATTAGTGCACGTACTGGGCCGGCAGTGAGTTTCTCTGCAAACTCAACTGCCTGAGGGCTAAGGAGGAAAGTCATCCAGGGATCACAGTCTGTGAACACGACTGGGAGTCAAGAGCGCATGTCTTCACCTCAAGGGAGGGGAAAGGCACTATGCGCAAGTGGTACACCCAGCCAGCTGTCCCGGAACTTACCTGCTCGTGCCTGCCAATATACGGGACGAGACCAGCTCAACCCAGAGATTGTAGAACCTCGCAAAGGTGTTGGGTGTTGCCCAGCCCACTGCTCTGCAGATGTCTGCCAAAGAGGCGCCACTGGCCAGGGCCCAGGAGGCCGCCACACTCCTGGTAGAGTGGGCTCGTAACCCCGCAGGGGGTGGCACTTCCTGAGCCTGATATGCCATCGCAATGCCATCGATGACTCAGTGTGCGATCCTCTGTTTGGAGACAGTGCTTCCTTTTCCTCTGTCCACCAAAGCAGAGAAAGAGCTGCTCGGAGCTTCTAGGGCTCTGCGTGCGATCCAAATAGATGCGTAAAGCTCGCACCGGACACAGCAACGCCAAGGCTGGGTCTGCCTCCTCCTGGGGCAGCACTTGCAGGTTCACCACCTGATTCCTAAAAGGGGTAGTGGGAACCTTGGGCACATAGCCCATTCAGGGTCTCAGGATCACTTGAGAGTAACCCGGACCGAACTCCAGGCACAATTCGCTGACAGAGAACGCCTGCAGGTCCCCTACCCTTTTGATGGAAGTGAGCGCAGTCTTCAAAGAGAGTGCCTTAAGCTCAGCTGACTCCAAGGGGTCAAAGGGAGCTCCCTGTAGACCCTGAAGGAGAGGTCCCACAAGAGGACGAGGCGCGGTCTGGAGGGATTCAACCTCCTAGTGCCTCTCAGGAACCTGATGATCAAGTCGTGCTTCCCCAAGTACTTACCATCTACTGCATCGTGATGAGCCGAAATAGCAGCTACATACACCTTCAAGGTGGAGGGGGACAGCCGCCCCTCCAACCTCTCCTGCAGGAAGGAGAACCGATCCAACTGCGCATCTCTGGGGGTCTTCGCATCGGAAAGAACACCACTTAGCGAACAGACGCCACTTCAAGGCGTATAGGCGCCTCATAGAGGGAGCCCTAGCCTGAGTGATTGTGTCCTCCACCGTGGGTGGTAGGCCACTTAGGTCTTCCGCGTCCCGTCCAGGGACCAGACGTGGAGATTCCAGAGGTCTGGTCGCGGGTGCCAGATGGTGCCCCGTTCCTGAGAAAGAAGGTCCTTCCTCAGGGGAATTCGTCAGGGGGGATCTGAGAACCTCGGGTGCCCGCACCAGGTGGCGGTTCTCTGCGGACACAAGTGCACCGCGAGCGCCTTATCCACCTGGGGGATCACCTAATACCCCCTGGCCGCTCCACCATCGAGGGTAGTGAGAGCGGGGGAGATGAAAAACCGGGACCGGGCAGTAAAAGGTGCCTCCCACGATCTTGTCAGCTCCTCATGCACTTCTGGGAAGAAAAGAAAGGGATCCAGGAACCAATCGTCGAGCTGCGAGGGTTCAGGGGAGAGTGGAGGGTTCTACTCAAGCCCGACGTTTGCGGCCGCCTGGGAAAGCATGTCCGTCATTTCCGTGTCGGCGTGAGACTGGGCGACCGTTCCCGAAGGAGGAAGCCCAGCTGAAGCCTCTGCGTCAGACTGGACGAGCCCGCTCTCCGATGCTGCGCTCGATAACTCATTGTCTTCCAGAGCTCCGAACGAGAAGTCGAACTCACGCTGAGACGAGCCGGTGGTCTCGTGTGAGAGCCCGATTGGGGCAAGCGAGCGTGCTGGGGAATGGGAGGTCCGTGGGGGGATACCCGGCGGAGATGGTCCCATTGATATCCCCAAATCGCCCCCAGTGCTAACCGACGCGGCCTCAAACCTGTAGGTAGAAGGACCGGTGCGGAGAGCCGCTGGGGTGGCTTGCTTTTCTTACTTACGCAACGTTGCCATGGTCATGTTCTCGCAATGAGGACATGACTCATCCACGAATGATGTCTCCACATAAGACAGCGATCGTGGCCGTCAGAAGTGGAGAGATAACGACCGCAACCAGGAATAACACACAAATGGAAAGGCATCTTTAAAAAGACATTCCGTGTGTGTGCTGCTCTTTTTGTGAATAAAAATATACTCTTTTAGAATATACTCTCTTTTTTCGCTCTGCCGAAGCACCCAGGGGCGTTCTCTGCACTCCATGGATGCAGAGGGGGAGAAGCCGCTGAAATGCACCATAAATCCAGCAGTTTTGAGGTACGTCTTTGGAGGGAATTTGAATTCAGTGCACTGAATACAACCGCTCGTCTCCAAAGAGAAAATCTGAATGAGTAGTTGCATACTAGCTCCTTTTATACCCGTATGTCCGGGGGAGAGGCATGCAAATTCCACATGCCAATTCTCATTGGCCTTTCGAGTCAGTGACAGATAGGGAACCAATGTTATTTTTCTAAGGTAAGGTTAAGCTTAGGTTTAGGGGTAGGGGCTAATAGTGTGTCTGTGGGACTCTAAATAAACACAATAAACACGCTGATAAACAATAAACATATACTTTATGTTAGTATTTAAGTATGGGTGCAAATAGTATCTGACACTATCTGCACCAGGGTGCAATTAGGTGCAATTATTTGCACCAGGGTTGGGGTGTAAATAATATCTGCAACTGTTTGCACTGGGGTGTAAATAGCATATACCATTATTTGCACCAGGGTGCAAATAGCACCTGCCAAAAAATGTTTAATACACAATTTGAATTCAACGGGAATAGATCTAAATGTAATTCTGTAATTGACACTTTTCACGATTAGTTAATTGTAGCAGCCATAATTGTAATCTCGATTTTTTGGATTAACTGTGCAGACCTAATGTGTGTGATATCAGGAGGCTGATTCGTAAATTTATAGAGTAGAGTGTTGCACGTCCCTGTGGAAAATGTTATTGCTCAGATGTTGCCATTTCACAGCTCAGGATACATTGGAGAAATAAAATAAGATACAAATGAGACAGTTTTGACATACAGTAAGACCATAGCATAATAAAAACAACTTTGATAGCATGGCTAAGATACCATGGTTTTGGAAGAATTTGATGAAAGATGCTTGAGTTCTTGTGGAAATCTCTGACTTTTGATTGTAGACTTTAGTGTCTTGGCAAATCTGATCACTTCTTGAAACTATAGAGAAGACACATTTGAGATTATTGAAGTCTTTTTCTCATTTGCTTTCAATATTATGTCGTTGCTGTTCAGGAGAAACAGCAGAGATATTAAAGAGGTCTTTCCAATACAATAGTACTTCCTATAAAGCTAATTAGCCTACTGTAGTCTCCATTCAGTCGTTTACTGCTTAAACACACACACACACACACACGCACGCACGCATGCACGCACGCGCGCACACACACACACACACACAAACACGTTGGTATTTGTGGTTACGAGGACAATCCCCTAAACCTGCACCTACCCCTAAACATAACCCTCACAGAAAACGTTCTGCATTTTTACATTTTCAAAAAAAACATAATTTAGTATGTTTTTTAAGCCTTTTGGTTTATGAGGACACTTGAGGTGTCCTCATAAACCAAGTTTATAGCATAATTACATGTATATAATCTAGAATAGTGCTAGTGAATAGTCCTTGTAAACCATATATATCTGAACACACATATTAATGTAAATCCTGTTGGAACAGACTGAATAAGTACTAGGAGGGTAAAGAAAGGATAAAGAATAGGTAAATGAGCGATTAAAGTAAGGGGAAGAGATGGAGACACTTTTAGTGCTTGTAACTACAAGCCTATCTTTCATAGCTGCATTAAGTGAGGGAAAAAACGGCCTTGTTTCTAGTTAATAAATTATTCAGGCTTCAGCTCCAGAATGCTAGAGATAGTATTAGAAAAGAAAACAGCCTGGGACCTTACAGCCAGATGAAGAAATCAATACATATTTACATTTCACTGGCTGGGCTTCTCAGGTCGCTCTGTAGAGTGCTCCGCTGTCTACTACAGCTAATTACCGCACCAGTAATTCACACACGCAAAAGCACACACATTCTCTCTCACTGAAAGACAGATGTACTCACTTAATCACTCATGTACTGTATTAGTGGATTAGCCTGCACTATAACTGTGTCAGTCTGATTGCTTCAACTCACTCTGCTTCTGTGCGCTACATTTTAATTGTCTAGTCAGCCATTTTGATACCACTGCTCTGTATAGGTCTTTCGTAGATTGAAAATCTTCAATAAAAACAAGTTGTGGTGGGGGGTGCTTGATGAGACTTTTTTTTTTTTTTCACATTTTCTGCGCTAATTGTGAGGGAAGTTCTGTAGAATTCTGTGAAACTGGATTTAAATATGGCAAAATGGAGCTGAAAGTGCTACACTCTTGTTGGTTTCTCAAAGCAATATAAAATTAGCCAAAAATATTTATGGAAATTGTTTATGAATTATAGGCATTAGAATTCTGAAGAAATTAGAGGTGCTTTCTGTTGATTTCTTATTCACTGATTCTGTGCAGGCTTAAATGAACAAAACAGACTTCACTTTGTGTGTGCGTATATAAATGTTTGTCAATGTCCTCTTTTACGATAAGCTTCTAGGTAAGGTTATCTGATTCCTTGATTAGACGTCTACTGTTTTTCATAGTATATCATTTGAAAGAAAATGTGGATGATAATATATGTCCTGTTCACATGTGTTTTATTACACCTGTGCAGTTGACACAGCCTTTTAATGAAGTTTCCACATGACTGCTTATTTTATATATTTATTGTTTATAAATGTACTGTTTGTAAATTTATATATTTGTTTCTTATTTTTGTTGTCATTGTCATAGTGTTACCATCCAGCATTACTCAATTTATTTAATTTAGCATAGTCAAATACTTAATATAACAATATCTGGACAAGACTTATGACTATCAGAAGTTTTTTTTAGTTCACATTGCAACTTGAACCCATCTCGCAATAACCACCCACTTACAGAGGAAGAGACTGTCTGACATCGATCTTACCAGACTAAATATTTTATTGTATCAGCCCGGTACCTGTTAAACATTATTTTTGTTTTCCGGTGGATTGATAAAAACCTGTGCACCCTGACTCCTGGAAGTTGTGTAGCAGTCAGACAATCTGATTGGAGCTTGTTCTTTTCGCAAGCAGTTTCCAGTTTCGTTAGCAATATGCAGTGTTGAGCAAGCTACTCAAAAAATTTAGCTAGCTAAGCTACCAACTGCTCAACAGAAAAATTAGTTAAGCTAAGCTGAAAGCTACATTTCAGTAGCAAGTTACACTACAAGCTACACGCCAAAAGTAGCTTGCTATTTCATTTGTATGGAGCATACTGTCATAGACAAAGCATCTAAAAAACATATTCACATGATGTTTATAAAACCATGGTACAGTATAGTACAGTATAGTGCAATACAGTATACAAGTATAAAGTATGGTGCAATACAAAATGTATATACATGTAAAAATAAACATATTTATACATACTACCTATACAAAACATGTTTTCTCATGTCCACTCATGTACTCAATTTTCACATTTTATGTTTCGTATTTATACTACTCAAACCCATTTGTACATCATTTGAACATAATTCTGTGTCCAGCTGTATTTCTGTATGTACTGAAAGCTTCTGTTCAGAGGCTATATTCCTTGTGTGTGTGAGCAGATCTGGGCAATAACACTCCAATATCTGATATTATCAGATAGTAATACCACAGTACTTTGATACAGTATATAGCTAACATATTTATGCACCATTCTGTATTCACATGATGCTTCAAGGAAAGTCAAAGAATACCATGGTACTACCATTGTACTTCACTATATGATTACCATATTCGTATACTATTGTTTTTACATTATGCTTTAGAGTACTTCAAAGAATGCCATGATATTACCATGGTACTTCACTATATGATTACCATATTCATTGACCATTGTATTTTCATGGTGCTCTCAGGTAATGGGATATGTGCAAAAAACATGGTAATGTCATGGTACTTTTTTAATGTGTTTTTGTGTAGGCTACTAAGTGTTTTGCTACTTTTTTTTTTTCGTTCACAGGCTGCACACATGTTGAACTTAATAAAGACCTTCTTCATCACTGGCAAATGATATAATGCATTTGTAGGTTTGGTTTCAATTGGTTGTTGATAAACATCCTCTGCAACTAGCATTATCTTTATTTTCTGTGTTGTCCGGTATTCCATTAGTGTGTTGGCGACACTCCAAATTATTCAGCAGCTTTCTGAGTCATTCAGACTGAATCATGAACTGATTCAGACTGCTTTGCTATCACATCTGACCAATTCATTGTAAATAACCTGCTCAAATGAGTGATTCATTTGTGAAAAGGACATGTTTAGTTCTGATTGAAAACTACCGCAGTAAACACCATCAACACGGGATGATGTAGAAGTGTAGCTTTTGTCAATGCTATGCTACTACCTAATTGAATATATAGCTTCGCTACTGAAAAGCTACTTGATTTAAAGCTAGAGAAGATACCAACTAGCTACTGAGAAATTGATTTAAGCTTGTAGCTTCACTATTTGTAGCGAAGCTACCGCCCATTCACTGGCACATTCTACCTTCTTCTGCCTTCATCTACATCTTTTTGTCCCATTTTAGATTATATTATTTTCCTTCACTCAGTCTTCTTGTCTCAACTTGTCTCTCCATCTCTCTCCATCCATCTCTCCGTGGAGCAGTGTGTCAGGCAATGGTGCTGACGGTGCAGACTTCACTCAGCTGAATGAAGATGGGCTGATGGAAAGATATGATGAATGTGTAGGTTCAGTTGGAGAGGGAGAGCGAAGGAGCAGCCGGCTAGGGGACAGGGAGGAGAGGCAGAGAGATGAAGGGAGGGAAAATGTGAGATTGACACGATGGGGTGCTGAGAGTGATTCTGAGAGGCAAAATTTTAGAAGGAAGCTTGACACACGTATACAGTACTCTATAGATGTATGTGCTAGAGCTGTCAGTCGATTAAAACATTTAGGTGGAAACGTCTATGCAATTTTTCAATTGTTGTACACATGCACAGATGTCTTCGGTAATTGTGTCTGTATTCTAGCTTTTGAGCATTTCATACATGAACGGCATGTTTTTAAGATGCTGTGTCAAGTTCAGTTTAGTTTTGAAAATAATGTCTAGCACGTTTCAAAACAAGAATACATCTTGTGCAAAAATGTGGTTTAGAGAGGCATGTTGCCTGCAGTAGCAGCTGGGACTGAGCTGATTGTGGATTTGCAAAGCCATACATTTAAGTGTTACTTCAAGAGTCTGTTTATATGCACAATCTTACAACAATTATGCTTAATAAGCCAACAACGTGTTTGGTCATGTAAATTCAGGTGTTTTCTTAGTACATGTAGATTTTTGCCCATTACCCTGATTTTGCATTTGTGACTGCACAGTGTTTTTTTTACTAGCTTATCCAATGTGCGCAATTGTTGGGCGCATGCCTGTATAAATTTTCACGTCAGTAGCAGAGAATAACACGATGATTTCAGATCTCATGTAAACACAGTTTTCTTGCATTGTCAGAAGGGTTTGAAATTAACACCCGCCAACCTGCCAAATGCGTGTATTTCATGCATAGAGTTCTCTGTTTGAGTCATCTGAAAAGAGTTTACAAATATAGTGTCGTCTATGAGAGCACTGCAAATGATCACAGACCAACCCAGGAGTTTAGTTCTCTTTATTTCCATGGAGCAGTTCACATTTTACATGCATTGTGAACTCGAATCTGCAGGTTCACTTTATTTTGACATTGCTTAATTAAAAATATTTGTGGCTGTATACATTAATATACTGTACATAGCACATGACATGCATTATCATGACATTAAGTGAATTGTCATGTGTGTCAGTTCAGAACAGCCTCAAAAGTTGTGCTTGAACAAGAAGTTTCTCTTGGCTTGTCTACTCTTTAGCATCCATTTGCATGTTGCAAAATTATCATTATGATAATAAGTATAACATGGGATTATACTGTATGTTATAGTATCAAATAACATTATATTAAAATTAGATTTATATAAATTTATTTATAAATTACAGAGTGGCAGGTAAAAAAATCAAACTGTGTTAATTTAAAACCCTGGTTATCAGCATATCGGTGTGGATGTAACACACTCATTGAACTGCTCAGATGGTACAAAAGTCCCTTTTTATGGAATTGACAAATGGGTCAGGGAGCATGATTACATATTTTATATTGGTTTACCTTTTTTTTATAATTAATTGTTCTGATAAATTAAATAGTGCACTCAGTAACTTTTGTCTTTGTGTCATCTTGGAGTTACACTGACACCTAGTGGCTTGGATGCAGCATCATTTGCAGAAATTTAGTATTCACAGTCAGCCATGATTACTTTAATCAATGAGTGAAAGTGTCAAATAACAGGAGGTTACTGAGATTAAGTGAGTAGTATTCAGCTGGTCATGTGATTCTAACATGGAGCCCCCATGATGGGACCCCATCCATGTAGAATAAAACAGCTTTTATAAGGTTACTGATATTACTAGGGTCTTAATTTTTATTTATGTATTTATTTTTAATCCCATTTTCTCCCAATTTGGAATGCCTAAATCCTACTACTTAGTAGGTCCTCGTGGTGGCGCAGTTACTCACATCAATCCGGGTGGTGGAGGACAAGTCTCAGTTGCCTCTGCTTCTGAGACAGTCAATCCACACATCTTATCATGTGGCTCGTTATGCATGACACCATGGAGACTCCCAGCATGTGGAGGCTCATGCTACTCTCTGCGATCCATGCACAACTTACCACGCGCCCCATTGAGAGTGAGAACCACTAATTGCGACCACGAGGAGGTTACCCCATGTGACTCTACCCTCCCTAGCAATCGGTCCAATTTGGTTGCTTAGGAGACCTGGCTGGAGTCACTCAGCATACCCTAGATTTGAACTCGTGACAGTGTCAATACTCGCTGAGCTACCCATGCCTCCCCTCTAGGGTCTTCATTTTAATGTGAGTTGTCATGATTTCCTACATATATTGCAAAATTACAATTCAGATCTTTTGGAGTCAAACGTTTTTTAATGAGGAAAAAATTGCTGAGTGCACCTTTTGACAGTCATTGACAATTGACATTTAAATTGATAACTGTCATTGACAGTATGTACCTGGCAGACACTTTTATACAGAACAGTTTTCAATTTATCCATTCAATTTAAATATTTTATCAGTGCAGATGTTCTGTGGGAATCGAACACACAACCTTAGCATTGCTAGTGCCATGCCTCACAAGCTGAGCTACAGGAATTTATTTTCTCTATGTGTTTTTTATCTCTCACCCCTCTTAGTCTTTTTTCATGACCTCCTGTGCAAGCTGAGTAACCTCACTCCTAACAGGAATGACCTCTCAGAGCAGGCAGATAGTGTTCTCAAGCCTGACATTACTGTCACCACTTTCACTCACAGAGAGAAAGGACAATTTCTCCCTTTGTCTCCCTTTTTCTTTTAACTCTATGGCGTTGCTAAATATAGTGTTGTGCAGAGGGAGGATGGTGGGTTCATAATTAAAGTTTTCTGCCAAAGCAGATCATAGTAGTGTCTCATATTCATCCTCTCTTTTAAACAGGCCCCTCTTTCACAATGCCAGAGAGTGAGTCTTCAAAGCACCACAAACACACACTGCGGCCATATCACACGAACGGGACTCTAGAGTGGGCACAGGATGTCCATTAACCTTCCTAAAAGACAGAGACGAAGAGTGCAGCACTTTCCCTTTCATCCCACCATCCCGGCAGGCACTTCCAAAAAAGGGCTCTAAGTTTCCAGCTGCGCACACATGCACACAAACGGTAGTATTTAAATTAGTCGCTGGAATGATCACACACAACAACACTGATTAGATTATGCATGCATGTGGAAAAAAACATGCACACACGCTCAGTGCAGGGGCCAGCCAGGGCTAATTAAAAGGCACTAAGGGTGTTAATTTGTTGTAATGCTGTATTGACTGCTGGGTATTACAGGAGCTATAGTCTGTACAGTAAGCAGCCTTTTAAAGCTTGCCAGTTCTCTCTCTCTGTCTCTCTCTCTCTCTCTCAACATAAATTTCAGTTTATGCCACACTGAAATAAACCATTTTTGTTTTCTCAGTAACCATCGCATGCTGTTTTACCCTCCTGTGGCTGGCGAATGCCACATGTAGTGAAATGGAAAAGTTCAGTGTGTGTGTGCATGTTTGAGAAAGTTCTGATAGCCATATCCTACTCACCCCCAAGTTCTTGTGTATAGTGAGCCAAAGTGGCATGTCACTTTAAATACCACACAATGCTCTAACCTTGTGCTAGTTGTCAACACACATGCATGCACACACAAATTGGCCTGAAGTAAATACGAGCGGCGACTGATGAGGTCATTTGAAGCATACAGAATCTGCCTGACTCATACTCGTCCACAGCAAGTATTACTTCAGCATGAATACCAGCTTATTTTGCCACAAGCTCAACCAGCCATACCAGGAGATGATGGGAGATGTTGTTTGACCCATGCAGGGTGAAAGAGATGCTACACTTGCTTGTAGCATTTGCTTAGTGGGACTTGATTGCCAGTTAACTTCTGTAACTCTACAGCTGCATTTTACCTTGGCCTGTAATTAGCTAGAGGGACATGTGATTTTGCATTGGTCCTGGGAAAACAATTTTATCAAACAGTCTTAGTTTTGGGGTTAGACTTACATCCTTTCTACTCCAGACGGGTCTGTTGACACGACACACAGTAACGGTTTTTTGGCTATCTACAGAGGATGTGTCGAAATGAACATTACAAATGATGTGCAGATAGCAAGGACTAGTCAGTTATGAGCTTAAGTCTATTGAGCAATGATTAAATGGGTGAATAACCTCTATCCTACTTTTATTATCAGTGTAAACCCATTGGTATAAAATATACTTATTATATAATTATTAATATAATGTTATTGGTGCAAGAACTGTGGGTAGATGGTTAGACACAAAATATTATTTAAATTAGTAGATCAGAGACAAGAATGGCCAGAAGTCAGAATATATAACAAATACAATTAACAGATAGCAAATACATAAATAAAAATACAGATTATATTTGGTAAGCACAATCATTTTAAGAGAGATAGGTTAGTAAAGTGACTGGTTAGCTCTGCAGTGCATCAGATATAGAACAGTGCATCTGTCCACTGTCTGCGCAATGCGACGGACGCATCCAGTGTAGAAAGTATAATTTTTATAATTATAATGGGAGCATTTTGCTTTTGACACAATGCGCTGTTCGCATCTGGGGTAGACAGGGCATAAGGAATGTGGTTTAGGCACTAAAAAGGTGAGTTGTAAAGTAAGTTGTTTTTTAGCTGTAAGGGATGTAATACATTAAGGAGAAATGCATATTTTATTAACTCTAACCCTAAGCCCGAACCCCCAACCCTAAACCTAGCTATCAGTGGAGTACAGATGTAATCTTAGAGGGAAAATGAAACCTTCTAATTATTATGAGAATGCGTTTACCTCCTGGTTACAATGCAGGATGAAAACTCTGGTTTCCCACGCTGTTGATGCAACCCACTTTTGGTTGTGTCACAGGAGAAGGTAAACACATTTGAACCGATGCAAAAATGTCTGATGGGAGATGATGTTTGTCAGTAAGTCGGCATGAAGGGCCCGATGCCAGGTTACTGGAACATTTGGAAGCAATGTGCAGACTTCACGTGTGATCATGTTGATTAATATATGTCCAGGCTGGTTTTTGCAGTGTTGGTTTGTTGCTGGTCTAGCTGGTGGACCAGCATAGCCGTGCTGTTCTCCAGCAAAAATAGCTGGTGAAGCTGGTTGGCCTGCTGGTTAAGCTAGTGAACAAACTTGATAGGGACACCAGCATCCTAAACTGGGGAATTGCATCCAAAACACAACATATGTTGGTGACCAGCTATGCTGATAGAAGGACATAGTGATGCACATTAGATGGGTCTGCCCTCTTGTATCAGACATTTTGATTCTATATCTTCACTGAAGTTTAGAGAGTCTGTAAATTACAAGCATTTTTACCTGTTGTAGCAGTATGTCATGATGTTTTTAGGGTTTTCCTTGACCTGTGATTCTCACTCCATTTGAGTACATGATCCTGGCTACAATCATCGCTAACTGCATTGTCCTGGCCCTGGAACAACACCTTCCAGACGGAGACAAGACACCTATGTCAGAGCGCTTGGTAAGTCCCAGTTGGGTTGATTGGTGTGTCCTTGTTTCAGTGTATTGCAATACCAGAAGCTACATCATTGAACAGAAGAAACTCTAGGGAATAACTGGTCTCTAATATAAAATTTTGAATCTCTCTGTCCATCCCTCTGTCTCTCACAGGAGGACACAGAACCCTACTTCATTGGCATTTTCTGTTTCGAGTCAGGCATTAAGATCTTGGCTTTGGGCTTTGCTTTCCATAAGGGCTCCTACCTACGCAATGGCTGGAATGTCATGGACTTTGTAGTGGTGCTAACTGGGTGAGTTACAAACACAATGGAATACACAACCACATCTGCAAACCTCCGTTCATTGACACACAAACTTTTCGATGGCATGCTGTTTTTATAATCATACAAGTAAGCACTTTGGGATATTCTATGCTGATATATTCTGTTGTAGAGAAAGCAAAAAAGCTTTATAGGGAATGTTTGGTTTATTGGTTTAGTTTGTGTAGATATGGCATGTGTTTGTGTTGCCATGTACAGTATGTGTGTGTGTGTGTGTGTGTGTGTGAGCATAACTGCACAGCGAGTGATGTTGTGTTCTCCTGACCTAATGAGCTCATGGTGAGCCCAGATCAGAGCAGCATTACGGATACAAGCGGTGAGGACACACTACAAATGTCACCAGAGAGTGAGAGAGAGAAAGCGAGAGAGACACAGGAAAAACTAGAAAAATACAGGAGGAAGGATGTTGGGGCAGCATAGAGGTATAGTTGTGGAAGAGTAGATGCAATGGCGGAGCTTAACTTTTCAGTATATTGATTTAATTGAGAAAGCATGGGTGAAGTGAAAACTCCAGAAATCAGATGTCTGAAATTGTTGTTGGAAATAGTTTTAGTCAGACAATTTAGGTATACAGACATTTTTTAGCAAATGATAAAAATTCTGTATCAGACTCGGTGTGAATTGTTGGTGGAAAATGTTTTTTGGGGAGAATATTATATACTTTCACGTCATTTATTTGCATTGAACTGGCCTTTTAAATCAATAACTGTTAAGGTAATCAGCACAGTTTTTGGTGATATCTCGGCTCAGATTCCAGAATTCTTCAAGTGTACCAGTTTACCATGTTGAATGTGAATCTGATGGGTTTCTTTAAATGTGTCTTTCAAACCTTTCAGCTAAAAAATAGTATCATAGTGATTTTTACCATAATCATAGATTTTTACAGTAATCATACCAGTGAAATGCCGCCCCGCCTGCTGTCCATTGTATCTCCCTTTCCTCCACCTTGCATGTTAGCCTTAGCCTTAGCCCTTCCCTCTTTACTTTATTCACACATCAGATTTGCTCATTCATCCTGGTTAGTTTTTACTTTGGTGAACTAGGACTGTAAGTAGAAGGCAGATATTGCCAGATGACCTACAATCCATGAGCTTGATTTTTCTTCCACAGCAGCTGTTAGAATAATTGCTAACACTGAACTATAATGGGTCTCATGCACTGTTATTGGTAGTTTAATGCATGGTGGGCGTTTTGTAAAATGTGCAGGAGATATGTGTGGCAAAAACATTAACCATGCAAGGTACTCCAGCTCTGTCATATTCTGAGTTGTACCTCCTGTAGTGTAGATATCAGTGTGTATGTAGGTTTGTTTAGTGAGTTTTTCTGTAAATGTGTGTACTTTGATTTTGGTTCTTTATGTGTTTTTGTGTTTTGTGGTTCCATAATAACAACACATCAGTTATTGTTATTATAATAAAATGAGATACCATATTAAAGGTGCATTTAGTATTTTTTGCTCAGGCCTAAGTATGACATGAACACTCACATGAACACTGTATGCATATCAGTAGCCTAATAAAGCAGTTTTATTTTACATGTGATGGGTTGCCTCATGGGGGCAGCTATGTTGGGATCACATTACCATGTGAATCACATGTGCAGCTACTTTCATGTGAGAGTTCTTGGTTCCCCTCTCATCAGACACTTTCGATAACAAAATAAATTAACCATGGCTGAATGGGAATAGCTAATTTCTACAGTGGCATTCGTCCAAGGTGACTGACACACAGTGCAATAGATCTTGTTCAGTGTAGCACCATTTTTAATGGGAATGACAATGAGGCTGTGAGGGATAGTCTTACCATCCCTCAGTGGTACACATGGTATAAAGCTGTAAAAAGCTCCTTGATCACATCTGATTTTCCACAACTCGTGTTTTCTGGATTTTTTTTTTTTCCTACTCAATGTTCTTGGAAAGATATTTTTTCAAGATCTATCCCTTACAAAATCGAGAGTTCATGGAAAATTTGCAGCAAACTTGCTGCAAGTTCACTACTGATTATTTTCACAATATTTGTGGAAAATTGTCCATTGTTGCCAAAGGTTTGCTGCTGGTTCACCACTACCGGTGAAGAGTTACAAACTTGTGAATCACAAGCTCGGGTGAAAATAATGAGTTGCAAATTTGCAGCAAATTTGTGGCTAGTTTGCTCTAGATTTTTTGTAAGGTAACGTAAACAAAAAATTATTGCATGCACCTTAAATTTATTATGTTTGTTTTTTGTTTCGGCAGTATTCTAGTAACTGTACTTTGGCAGAAGCAATGTTTAGCCTACCATAGTGACGTATTGTAAGGTTACAAGCAAAGGTATTTGGTGGTATGTTGGTATAACTTGTCTTCTTTGTGTGTGGGTATTTGTGTTTATTATATTATGTTAGTATTTGTGTTATTAAAGCTTGCTTTCTCCTGTTTGATCTTTGAGAGACCATGTGTGTGTTTATATGGGTCAGTGGGTGTGTTGGCTGCAGTAGGGAGGATAGAGCTTGCTGTGTTTGCATGCTGCAGCCAATTTCTGAGTCTTCATGTGCTCTTGTGCCATTGAGTGGTTGGATATAGTTGGTCAGTTGTCCTGTTCAACAGCTGAAAATGTGCCTGTATGTGTATTTATGAGTCTAAGTTGACAGTCAAGTATTTCATAGAAAGAGAGGGGAGTGAGTGAGTGAGTAAGTAAGTAAGTAATAGAGAAGGAGACAATATAGAGAGGAAAAGCAGCTGATGTGGCTGATGGAATAAATTGTAGCATGATCTTGCATAGGTCTTTCCATGTTTCCCATAGCTTAGCAAAGAGGGGAATGGATATAACTAGAGAAGCAATAGGTTGGAAACAAGTGGAGGTGTGTGTAAGAGGGAGAAAGAGATAGAGAGAGTGAGAGAGGAGAAGCAGAGCAAGCCAATGAGAGCAGTCTGTGCAGGAGCTGCTGCAGTAACCTGTTTTTCACTACTGCAGATGATCAATCATCCAGCAAAGCCTTCAGACAAAAGAAGTCTCTTTCTCTCCCTCCCTCCCTCTATCTCTCTCTCTCTCTCTCTCTCTCGTGTGTGTGTGTGTGTCTCACTCTCTCTGTCTCTGTCTCTCTCTTTCTCTTGCTTTCGCAAACACACACACACACTCACGCACTTACTTTTATATCATGGTAGGGACTTTCCTTTAACTTCTATTCTTTTGATGCTAAGCTAATTATATTTTCCCCTATCCCTACCCCAAAGCCTAAAATAACGTCACTAAAACCTTTATGTCTTTTTAGATTTTCATTAAGACATTATTTAGTATGTTTATTAAGTCATTTTCCTGCACACCTCCCTGTCTCTGTGTCTCTCTCTCACTCGCTCACTCACTCTCTCACTCACTCACTCACTCACGTGCACATGTGTGCGTGGGATAGGACGTTTTAAGTCATTTGAACTCTTTTTATGATGAAATTTAATAATCATTGAAGCTCAACAAGAGAAGTCATTTAGCGCGAACACCAGTGAAGTGGTAGGCCTACAGTCAGCAGCATCTAAACAGTTTAAGGTTTTTCACCAAACACGGATGAAAAAAAGGAGACCCCCCCCCCCCTCCCACCCGAAAGTCAGTGTGTAGTTTGCACCCTGAACACACACACACACACACACACACACACATGTTGGTGCAGCTATCATTATGAGGACTCTCCATAGACATAATGATTTTTATACTGTACAACCTATAGATTCTGTCCCCTAACCCTACCCCTAAACCTAACCCTCACAAAAAACTTTCTGCATTTTTAAATTTTCAATAAAACATTGTTCAGTATGTTTTTTAAGCAATTTAAATTATGGGGACACTAGAAATGTCCTCATAAACCACATTTATAGCATAATACCCTTGTAATTACAAGTTTGTAACCTAAAAAAAAGTCCTCGTAAACCACTTAAACCTGCCCCCCCCCCCCCCCCACACACACACACACACACTTTTATTCTCTTTTCACAGCTGTTTTTGCAGGTCAATGACAGATGTATCTTTCAGTTGAGCAGCACTTTGAAGATGAATTGATATGTCCCCCCTCAACCACTCAGCCCTGGTCCTTTGATAACACACAAGCACATTCATAGCATTATCTTTTTCTCTTTATATCTCTTTCTCTTTCACCCTCTTTTCTCTTTGTCTTTTGCTCTGTTTTTTTCTAAAAGAAATTGATAGAAGTATAGATACTGCATTGAATTAATGAAATTCTGTGTAAAACAGCAGTAACGTCTAGTGCAGAGTAAAATCACAGCTATTGACATACTGTACACATTGTTAAATGGTTGAAATTGCCAAACATCTCGAAGTGCAATAACACATTGCTGTATAAAGATACATTAGCTGAAATCCAACTGTTGCAAGAATTAGAAACCTGTTCACGTGCAATATCGTTACTCCTGACTTAGGTTACAAGCAAAAGATATGTGATAGGTATTATAATTAAATCTACTAATGTTTTTCTTTTATATTTCCAAATCTCAAATGATGTGACAATAAATGTTAATGAATTAAATTGAAATTGACAATTATACATGGTGGTGATGGGGGCATGGCCGAGCGATGTCTGTGGAGAGCGAGGCCGAGAGAGTGACTGCGGTAAGGGTTGGCACCTGTGGGAAATCACAGCTGTTTTGTGTTTGCAGTGAAAGCAGAGAGTGATTTAAAGGGTGATCCAGACCGCTGGAGGTGAGAGAGAGAGCCAAGTCTTCACTTTTGTGTGTGTGGACATCATTTGCATGTACAAAAAAAAAAAAACATTATAGTGAGTGAAAATAAAGGTACCTTTTGAGTTTGATTTGTCATCTCCCGCTTTCTCCTTGAGAGAGTGAAAGAACCTTGTGACAGTGGTGCCAAAACCCAGGAAGGAGGAAGGATACACTGCCATAACGTCCTCGCCACTGGAAGAAATCTTCAAGTCCCTCGCCAGCATCCACCAAGCACAACACCAGGCCCTCATGGAGCTGCGATACAGCAGGAGAATCGTTTCGAGGTGCTCCTCCAGGGCCAAGCGGAGGACCAGCGGGTGTTGTGGAGCTTGCTGCCCCAGGAGGGGGTTTCAGCTGTAACCCCAGCAGCAGAAGGACCCCATGTGAAGCAAGTGAAGAAGACACTGCAGGATGACCAGGAGGCCTTCATGAAGCTCTTTGAGCACATAGCCAGAGCCCTGAAGTGGCCACGCTCACAGTGGGGGTCCATCTGCTACCGCTGCTGTCTGGGGAAGCCCAACTCGTGGCACACCAACTTCCGGTGGCCAACCTCCTGGGGTATTCTGATTTGAAGAAAGCCGTCCTGCAACAGGTCGGCCGCAGCCCAGAACAGCATCGCCAGGGGACCCGCACATTGAAGCTGAGTGAGTTCGGCCACCTGTTCGCCTTCGCACAACAGCTCTGCAACGCCTGCCATCAGTGGTTGCTGGTTGAGGAGGAGGGTGATGCCGACGACATCATCAACATTGTGGTGCTGGAGCAGTTTTTCACCCGGCTGCCGAAGGGGATGGCGGAGTGGGTCCAGTGCCACTGTCTGGCGTGGCTGGAGGAGGCAATCCAGTTGGCTGAGGATCATGTAGTGGTGTATCCAGGGGACGGCGAGCCACTTTCTCTCTCTATCTCTCTCTCTCTCTCTCTCTCTCTCTCTCTCTCTCTCTCTCTCCCACTCTTTCTTCCTTCCCTCACCCTCCCATTCCCCGTATCCTGCTCCTGTTCCCCGGAAACAGGGAATTCCTTCCCCAAAACTGGTCACCCGGTCCCGTGGCCGTTCATCCCGCTGGCTTCCCCTAACCCTCTCCGCTCTCCCCCACAGGCTGGTGAATCCAGTGCCGCAGGTGTGGCCGTGAAGTCTGGGCCGGTCTGCTGGAGCTTCGGGGGTCCTGGGCATTTCCAGGACTGATGCCCCACGATGAAGGTGGAGACATTGGTCTGGGTGCCTGATGCGCCACAGGCCACCCCCGATTGAGCAGCAGCATACCGGATGCCTGTGAGAATAAAGGGGGGTACATATCAAGCCTTGGTGGATTCAGGTTGTAATCAACTTCACCAAAGCTTGATTCAGTCCGAGGCTTTGGATACAAGCCGGCAGGTGAAGGTAAGGTGTATGAACGGGGATATTCACGATTACCCGTTAGTGATGGTCATCATTCAATTTCAGGGACAAAAGCATAGTGTAGAGGCTGCGCCTCACCCATCCACTAATCTTGGGTACGAATTGGCCAGCATTTACTGCTTTCTTGAGGGAAATCTGTGTGGATGGGTCCTGTAACAGAGTGTCTCGGTGTGTGGTTTGTGATGCACTGGCTAGGGAGGTGGAGCCGGGGCCATCTACGTCAGCTCCGCATCAGGATGACATAAGGGAGAGGGAAGTGTCGGCTTCCCCAGCCCTTAGAGGATTCCCTACAGGGGATTTCCCTCTGGAGCAGATGAGAGACAAGACCCTTAGGCATGCCTTTGATCAAGTGAAAGTGATTGATGGTCAGCGTCTCCAGCCAGACATTGTACTCGCATTTCCATATTTTTAAATTATCAAGGATCGGTTGTATTGAGTGAAACAGGATGCTCAGGAAAATACAACCCAATTGGCATGGACCAAGTCGGGCTATTAGAGCAGATGGCATCACAGCACATAGTGTTGCGGAGGCACTCTTCAGAATAATCTCCCGAGTGGGGATTCCGAAAGAAATCCTTACTGATCAGGGCACAAAGTTTATGTCACGTACATTACACGAACTGTATGAATTATTGGGGATTAAATCGAATCGATTAAATCAAAACAGGTGGCTTGGTTGATTGACTTAATCAGACACTAATGAATATGATTCGTAAATTTGTGCACGAAGACGCTCGAAATTGGTCAAGTGGCTTGAGCCCCTATTATTTGCAGTACAAGAGGTCCCACAAGCCTCCATGGGGTTCTCCCAATTTGAAGGGCATCGACTGCTTAGCGTGCTCGATGTCCTATGGGAAAATTGGGAGGAGAGACCTTCAAACAGCAAAAATTAAGTTCAATACGTTCTTGACCTGAGAGCAAAACTCCACTCACTGGGGCAATTAACACAGGAGAATTTGCTCCAGGATCAAGAACGTCAAAGCCGGCTGTATAATGGGGTACTTGGCTATGGGAATTTGCACTGGGAGATAAAGTCCTTGTATTACTCCCCACATCAAGCTCTAAATTACTCGCTAAATGGCAAGGACCCTTTGAGGACACACGACAGGTTGGGGAAATCGATTATGAGGTGAAACGAGGCAGTCCCCGTGAAGTTGGCGATGATGGTTCTGAAAAGGGAGGAGCTCGGACTGGAGGCGAACTTAAAAGCCACCGATCGATTCACCCAGGTCACTTGCAGAGACCACCTCTCACCGTCACAAGTCACGGAGGATGCCAGGTTGTAAGGAGAATTCTCTGACATGTTCTTGCCTCTTCCTGGTCATACAAATCTCATAGAACACCATATCGAAACAACCCCAGGGGTAGTGGTACACAGTCGTCCCTACCAATTACCCGAACACAAAAAAAAAAGTGGGGCTGTCCTGAAGTAGTTAGGATGGGCGGGACTCACGGCAAACCCTAAGAAGTGTGCATTTGGACAGGTGGAAGTACAGTATCTGGGCTTCCACTTGGGTCATGGACAGGTGCGGCTGCAAATTGATAAGACCGTGGCGATTGCAGCCTGCCCAAGACCTAAGACCAAAAAGGAGGTGAGACAGTTCCGGGGGCTGGATGGCTACTATCGTAGTTTTGTGCCTAATTATTCAACTGTCACCAGCCCGCTGACTGATCTTACTAAAAAGGGGGCACTAGATCTGGTCCAGTGCAATTCACGCAAGTAAAAGCTGCACTCTATGGCGGGCCGTTATTGCACTCTCCTGACTTCTCTCTCCATTTTATCTTTCAGATGGACTCATCGGACAGGGTTTTGGGAGCGGTAATGTCCCAGATGGTGGAGGGGGAGCCCTGTGCAGTACATTAGTCGCAAGCTCTCGATGACAGAGACTAAGTACTGCACAACTGAGAAGCAGTGTTTGGCCATCAATTGGGCGGTCCTCACCCTCTGGTACTATCTGTTGGGGCGTGCTTTCACCCTCTGTTCAGACCACACCCCGCACCAGTGGCTCCATCGAATGAAGGATACCAACGCACAGATCACCCATTGGTATCTAGCTTTCCAGCCTTTTAAGTTTGAGGTCTTCCACAGGCCGGGGGCGCAGATGGCTGTTGCGGATTTCCTCTCCAGAAATGGGGTGGGGGGGGGAGTAAGTGACAGGTTGGATGTCTCCCTGGCCTGAGTCGGGCGATGGGGGTATGTGGTGATGGGGGCATGGCCAAGAGAGTGAGTGCGGTAAGGGTTGGCACCTGTGGGAAATCACCTCTGACAGCTGTTTTGTGTTTGCAGTGAGAGTGATTTAAAAGGCGATCCAAACCACCGGAGTGGAGAGAGAGAAACTAGCCTACACTTGTGTGTGTGTGTGTGTGTGTGTGTGTGTGTGGGCATCATTTGCAAGTACAAAAAACATTAGAGTGAGCAAAAATAAAGATACCTTTTGAGTTTGATTCACCGTCTCCTGTTTCCTCCTTGAAAGAGTGTGAAAGAACCTTGTCACATGTATTGTATAATTAATTACATCATTCAAGGGATAGTTCATACAAAAATTAAAAGAAAAAAAGAAGAAAGAAAAAAAAGAAAGAAAATATAATTTACTCACCCTCACGTTGTTCAAAACCCGATTGACTTTCTTTCATCTGTGGAACACAAAAGAACATGTTAGGCACAATGTGAGTCTCATTCTTCATTTACTTTCATTGCATATTTTCATTGCATATTTTTCCCATACTGTACAATGAAAGTGAATGGTGGCTGAGGTTGCCATTCTGCCTAACATCATCTTTTATGTTCCACTAAATCTAAGGCCATTTAGATTTGGAACAGTATGTTGGTAAGTGAATGATAGTAGAATTTGAATATTTGGGTGAACTATCCCTTTAAAGGTGTTGTAAGCGATTTTAGCATTCTGAAGCTTTCATGTGACTGAGCCGTTGAATTAGCCACACCCCCTCAAAGATCATTTTGAGACCAAAACCGAACAAAAGAGCAGCATTGTTTGTTCCTGTGGCTGTCAAACTCAACAGTGGTACAATAGCGCCCTCAACTGACAAACATTATGAATCATAGCCTCAATGATCTGCTTCAAATACAACACTATGAGAACGAAAAAATTATTGACAGGTGAAAAGCATCAATGTCTGCGGTCTGCGGACACATTTTTGTTTGGTGTTTACAAAAACTATAACAATCAGAACAGTTATTTCATTAATATCTTTAAGGGAGTAGGAACATTTTTTGCGTACTTTCCCATGTAAAAATCACTTACAGCACTTTTAATTATATGTTTAATTATATATACCTGATGACACAATTTGGGGCCATTGATTGTATTAACAGAGAAATATATTAGTGTCAGGTTCAATTTTAGATATATTTAGTCAGCTATGCAATATTTGTCTGTCTATATTACCTTGGGCAGTTGGACATTTTATGGATGCACAAACAAATAGGACACAAAGTACACCTCAATGGTCCTTCAAGGCTTCAGAGATGCAAACACGTGAGAACCATTTGAGGAACTGATTGTGTGTGTCTGTGTGTAAATCTGATTTTCACATATGTCTATATGCATGTGTGTTTCTCTACTGTGCACATAAACCCATATTTTATCATGTGCTTCTTGCAGAATGTTTTAGGTTACATTGCACTGTATGATTATATTACATGATGTGACATTGATTTTTTGAGATTTAAAATAAAAGATATGGAGAGATTTCAAAGCATGTGAATGCTATTCACATAAGTAAACATTACTTATAAATCCATCAAACTCCTCCTTTTGCCTTGTTAGTGCAGGGATGCTGAGATTCTATCAATGAGAAAGGGCTTGTGTTCCCATGGAAACAGTTATGAATGAGAAGGGCCCAGTACCCGTAGAAGCTGTCTGAATGAGGAATTGCCGGTTGCTATGGGGATATGGTGTATTGTGAGGAAGTCTGTGGTTAGAGGCAGTTGAGAGGCATCCTCTTCGGCTTTCTAAACAAACTGCACCACTGCTGTGACAGTATCAATAGATTAAATGGTACCTAAATGGTAGAGTTTTGACTAGTAGCAGCAGTGACCTACTTACAAGAAAGAAAGAGAATAGGAGACCCTACATTTACATTCAGCTGCTACAAAAGCCATCACCACTTTCCCTGGACTGTACTAAAGTACTGAAACCACTCACTAGGCAGTTATCAAACTGGCAGAGACTGTGGCATACGTGGCAAGTACGAAACCCCAAATGGTGCCTCCAGTATCTTGTCATTTTTACAGTGACATCCTGGTTTTCATGAGGTTTTTTAAGTCTTTCTTCTGCTGTCTTTCTCCTTCCTTTTTATTTCACTCCCAGCCATACACACACTCTCAGTGTGTGACCAGAATTGTAGTGAGATGGACTGACAGATACCTCCCATTGGGCTGCCCCGTGTCAGTGCAGTGTGAACACCTGTGAATCCCTCTCTGTATCCCATTAACCCAATATGCCAGGTTCTTTGGGGGCTCCACTGGGGTTTCCCTTCCTAAACCTCCCAAGCTCAGAACAGCAAGGCTGGCTCTCTCAGCATATCCATTTTAGTGGAGGAAACAGACACTTTTTATACCTTTATAACAGAGTTTAGATGATTCCTCCAACAGCTGAGCTACAGCGCAATGCGATAAAATGTGAACACATTTGTAAACGTAGTTGGTTATTTAATGCAAATGTTAAAATTTATCACCTTACAACTAAAGTAAAAGTGAAATCAAAAGATCGCATTTTGTGAGGAACATGGCTAAAGTTTTTATGTGATACTGATAATCTACCCCTTTACTCATGATTTGTGTGAAAGGGGGAAAAATGTTGTTGTTATAGAACCTTTAGTATGTAATTCACCAGGAAACTGCCACGATATACAACAAGCCATGTAAAAATAATTTTTCAAAAATGTAGGTATAGTAATGTGTTTCTATGAGACCAAGTATTTTCTAAATAGAGTGCATTTACATGCACAATAATATGCTAATAATGAAAATGAATGAATGAATAAATAAATAAATCTAAAAACCTGGCAATACAACATAAGATTTTAAATAGTGTTTATCTCTGGTTGTAATGTCAAAACACACTGAATAAGCCACTAGATCGGCATGTAAAGGTGTTTACATGCAGAACGAAATCAAGGTAATGGTCAAGAATAAATGTGTGCTGATAATGGGGAAATTAATTTTTAGCGAAAATGTATAAACCTTTCAAAACAGACCTGCCATGAGCTACAAGGTTAAGGCATCTGTAGAAATATATGCATCTGTAGAAGCCACAAGTCTGCGCAACTACATAAAAAATTAATCTTTTTTAATAGCTGAATTCCTGGTGAAGAATTACACAACCCATGAATCTTAAAGAGAGCTCCACCAATCAAAGTAGCTGTTACTATGGAAATGGAAATTGTGGTAAAAGCCCACTCCAGTGAAGCATTGTGAATGAATTATGTAATCATATCGGTCTCACTACACTCTCAGACTAATTATATATTTGTACAGTATATATGAATATTTTGAAGGAGTTTATTGTTTTTAATATTTATAATAATCAATGACTATTGTTATTAAGTCTGACTACCGAATAACTAAGTCAATATCTTTATATGGTACCATTGTTTTTATTCAACTGCGTTATTTGCAAAGCTTTGTAAGATTGTACTGTAGTTAATTTCCTCATTAAACGTTTAAGGTGAAGTGTGAAACTTTGGTATTAAAATATTTACTTCTATCTCAGATTAATATGCAGAGACAAATAAATAGAACCATTTGTAGGTTAATTTTCTTTCGAAAACTGTAAACACTGTCTCTGTTGCACTATAAAAATTATTCTGTTTGAATTATGCAACCCGTCCAGCTTAATACAACAACACTGATTCAAACAATGGCATGAGCTGGAGGCAGGACTGCCTTGTTTGTTTGATCAGAAGGAGGGGAGAGTATTCGGAAGGCTGTTTGGAAATTTATTTTAGACATTTATTTGTGCAATGCCATTCGGTGGCACTGAAATTACACACTTCAGCTTTAAAGGAGCAATATGTAACATTGACATCAAGCGTATAAAATGGGTACTGCAGTCCAAATTCAAAATATTGAAGAGAGTTGTCTCCCCTGCCCCCTCCTCCCCAGACTCCAAGCTCACACGGGTTTGCAGGTTGAGGACACGCAACAGGAATTAGCAAACTGACAATGGCCAGAGACGAGCCTTACACTGTAAGTTGATCAGCTAATGTATATGTTTGCAATGTTTTTTTTGTTTGCAAATTATAAACCAGCTCATGTGGATTTTTTATAACTCTGTTAATGTTAGCTAGATGCATTGCTGGCTTTCATGGCTGCAGCACGTTGTGTTTGCCCGTTAACTTGTTTCAAATCTGGCAACCCGGGGTGTCGAAATACTACTGGGATATGGGCAGTGGGCGGGATCACACAGGCCAAAACACAAACAGAAATTCTGGCCCGGAATGGACATTTTAAAGTAGAATATACTGGCTGTAGCATTGTTTTCGGAGAAGCCATTATTTCAACTTAGCATGTTTCCTAAAATCTCTGATAACATATTATGATAATTTTATGCTTTAGTGCAGTAAATATATTACATATTGCACCTTTGAGTACACGATCTTGTACCTTTGTCTTTTTTTCTTTTTTCGATTTTCATGCACTTTGGCTTTCAAAATTTTTAATGTTGTGATTTATCAATGTTTTGTTTTGATTCAAACCTCTTTATTGAAGAATTTCTTTGAATAACTTTCTTTTTTTATTTTCTATGGAAAAATGAATGGGGGAAAAAGTAGACGGTCACTATTGTGCTCTGTTAACCTGATAATTGTTCACTCACACCATTAGATATTATTATTTGTGTGAATGTTTGTTCATGGATACACTTTTATCTATATGTATTGAGTGTGATGTGTGTACATGTTCATGAGAGAGTGGAACGCGTGTGTGTGTGTGTGTGTGTGTGTGTGTGTGTGTGTGTGTGTGTGTAGAGACAGGGAGAGAAAGTGTTGTATAATAAATCAGGTACAGCTGACAGTGGTAGCTCTCAGACTGCAGGTCTATAAATAGGCAAGGAGAGATGGGAATTAATCAGCCAGTCAGTATCTTCCTCTCACACTTATTCAACTCCACCCCTCTCTCTGTTCCCTCTTCCTCCTCCAAACTCCTTTGCCTTCTGCCTTCTTGTTCTGTTCACTCTCTCTTATCCTTTCTTTCTCATTTTGCTTTCTGTCCATCCCCTGTAATTCACATTAATATTAGCTAATAGCCACTTTCCATGAAAATAGTTTACTGCATGGTTTAAAGCATTAGAGGCAAAAAAGATATAATATAATAACCTCTAATATATAACCTCTGACAAAAAGTTAAATGATTTAAAATATTGATTTTCACCTGTTCCACTTCAGAGGTCTTCTACTTCTCGAGTATATCCAACAATTATAATCATACCACGATTTTGTTATTTTGACATAATCTATTAACTGATAATCAATTCATCCAAATAAAAAAATATTTTTATGTGATGTAATGCAATGTAATATGTAGATGTGAGTCCCACATCTTGAACACAGCTCTATTACAAAAATTGTAACATTCATTAAAATTGTGAGACCCAAGAAGTCAATAACCAAGGCCATTTCTGAGAATTCTGTCTGTTTAGTTTCGATGTTTATTTTATGTGTATTATAGAAAAAACTAATTACATCAGTCATGCTTTTAAACTATGCCTACCGTGTAGACAAATCCCAAATATTGGTAACAATGTTGCAGATATTGCAAACCTCACTGAAAATAAATAGAACATAAAACAACTCATATTTTGACCACCTGAGGTTGATAACCACATTTTTCCAAAGGTTAAGTACCTCCTTACTCTGACTATTTGTTGAAAAAAAAAAAAAAAAAAAAAAAGATTGCTTTAAGATTTTAAAATGGATAGTTCACCCCAAAATTTTAATTCTCTCTTTATTACTCACCCTGGTGACTCCTCAGATTTATTCATTTCTTCTGCAGAACACAAACAAAGGTTTTTAGAAGAATATCTCAGCTCTGTAGGTTCATACAGTGCAAGTGGATGGGTACCAACATTTTGAAGATAAAAAATGCACATAAAAGCAGCATACTGTAAAAGTAATTCATATGACTCCGGTTAAATCTATTTTCTGAAGCGATATAAGAGGTGTTGGTGAGAAACATATTAATAATTATGTCCTTTTTTAGTATAAATTCTCCTCCCTGCCAAATAGATGGCGAAATGCACAGAGAATGCAAATCACCAAAAACAAAAGGAAAATGTGAAAGTGGAGATTGATAGTAAAAAATGACAAATATACTGTAGATCTGTTTCTCACCCACACCTATCATATCACTTCTGAAGATATGGGCTTAACCACTGGAGTCTTATGGTTTACTTTTATGCTGCCTTTATGTGCATTTTGGAGCTTCAAAATTTTGGTACCCCTTCACTTGCATTGTATGGACCAACAGAGCTGAAATATTCTTCTAAAAATCTTTGTTTGTGTTCAGCAGAAGAAAGAAAGTCATGCACATCTGGTACGGCATGAGGGTGAGTAACTTATGAGATCATTTTCATTTTTGGCCATCCTTTTTTCTGTATTCATAGAAAGTAAATAAGTCTTTCCTCAACCTCACTTATAGGTGTCTCTCTCTTTCTGTCTTCTGCTTTTTTGGATGTTGTGTTTGGGTGTGGTTCTAGTGAAACTGAGCGTAAGGATTTTGACAGCACTTTCGTATGACTGTTGACACTGTCATTATAAAGCAATTTTGGACAGGTTGAAATGTCTCAAAGGGCCATATTCTTGCAGTATGTCGAGTTAAATGAAACTGCCTCTCTTTAAATTGTTAGTTGTTCTATCTTGAAAAACAGGCTTCGCATGGTGTTAAAACTGATATTTTACTACCACATCTGTGTATGCTACAAATTTGGTGAATCTTGATTAAAATTCCTGTGTCATATATTTTACGATCAGCAGTGCTGGATTGATTTGGTTGGATTCGCGTATTTGTTCACCTCCACATGTTATCACTAAAACGAATCTGTTTCCAGTGACTTTCCAACACAAATAAAGGTCACATGAATACAAAGCAGCAGTACTCACATTTATCTCTATTCTCACCACATGGACTCTGACATTCACTCTGTGGGGGTACAGGCAGTCTGTGCCATCTTGTCTAAAAACATTAGAGCTCACCACATATTTTCTTTTGACCATACTCTTAGGTATACTGTAATGTTTATGGCTGAGTAGAGGATTCTGCCTCCCTTTCAGTACAAAAGCATATATTATTAAACATTAAATAATGGTTCATAAAAAAAATAAATAAAAATAAAAAAAAAGTTCTGTTATTATAGACTCAAACCTTTCTTTCTTATGCAGAACACAAAAGGAGATGTTTTAATGAAGTCAGCCCTCTGTATTTTCAGTGCAATGGCAGTGGGCAGTGTTTCACTTCAAAATTTAAAAAAGGACCCAAAGGTATCCTAAACGTTAGTCTATGCGACTCTTGTCTTATATTCCAAGTCACTGTGATGAGGTTAGTCTGGATGTGATTAGATTTGTATGAGCTCTGGGTAAAAGTGAAGTGTGAAATTTTTGCGCAAATTGCAATCTTTGTTTGAGTGGTCCAGCTGGGTCGGACATAGCATAATTTGGGGAGGAACTACCTTTTTGACTGAACAACGACGACTGATGTGTTAAAACTGTTTCTTAGGTGTTTTTTTTTTTTTTTTTTGCAATTCTTTTTGGTGTCACTAGTAGCCACTTCCTCTTATGTGCTACTAGTGCCTGCCTTTATGCTTTCTTTTCTCAAGAAAAACCTTACAAGGTCCGCTGTCATGTCTGAATTTGCCTTCTATTGGTTTGTTTCACCATAACTTCTTTGTATCTTTCCAGAATCCTCTCCACAGTGGGGTCAGACTTTGACCTGAGGACACTGCGTGCTGTTCGAGTGTTGAGACCTCTCAAACTGGTGTCTGGGATACCCAGTGAGTAGCAGGGGATGAATGCCACAGATAAATAATCACTTGATTTGATGTTAATGATGTTAAATGAGATGTTTAAAGTTCTCATTTACTGCACACAGATTGCTTTACTGATTACTTCATCGAAAAAGTTATCACATTACTAAACACCAGTGGTAGGCTGTGCATTAAAAGTCTAGGCCTTCAGTGTGATTCATGCCATTAAGAAAACACAGTTTCACAATGACTAAGACACCCTCTGCCTTTGGGCATCATACATTATGTCGCAGCTAACTAGTAATACCAATTGACATTTTAAAAACATGTCCACGCACGAAAGCCAGAACTTGAAACGACACTTAATGCTCAAGCAAGCCTAATTTTAACTGCAGCATGACTGTTTTGTGAAATGAACATCTCCCGAACAGACATTCAAAAATCATAATTTTTCATATGAATCTACCAAGGAGGTCTATAATACCTGGAAAAAATTATTTAATAATATTTGCAATTTAAATGTTGCTTGCAATAAATTTGGTTTCGTCAGGGTACATGGTTATGCTGCATTCCATTCAAGTTGGATGTGGGATATTCCTACTTGATATCTCCGACCATAAATGCATTCCATTCCCCGATATTCGGAACTGCAACGCTCCCGTTGGTTTAGCAGGGGTTTGACTCTCATTGGAGATGTCTCCTAGAAACCCAACTGATAAACAATGCTGCAGAGCTTGCATTTGTGCTTCAGGTGTACAATTATCAAAAGAGATTATAATGTTTTATACACCTGTTTCTGCAAGTGTTTGTTAAACAAGCTTAAATATCATGTAATGTGGAAACAAACTCATTTATCAAAATAACTTAATAAAGTGAATGTTTATCACTTACTTTGTACACTCCCTAAGTGTTGACATGTTTGTGTGAGAATTTCTGCACGAACCTACAAGTTGTAATTCTGACTTCAAGATGCATTCCATTGTATTTTTCCTAGCAGGAAGTTGTAAAATCCGACTTTCCAAGTTGAATGGAATGCAGCACTACTTTTCAAAACTTGATCTGACACTGAATGCTCCAGCAGCCTAATTTACACTTAGAAAACTCTTGATGTTGCGATAACAATGCAAAAAGCACTTACCAATTTGCTTGAAGTGAAAATCAGTCCTCCTTTCATGATTAATAAATTAAGCAATCACACGGTCACGCAGAGCATCTCAGTGTTTGTAAATCCATAAGGATCTCTTTCTTAATGGTGTTAGTTGCAGTGATGACAGTCGACTCATCAGCAAGATCTCACACTCTTCGCTTTCAAATTACGTCACTTAAAGCGTGATTTCGTCACTCAAGGCCTCGACCGGGACATATCCTAAAGATCACACCCACCAAGGACAAATAAATCAATCTGATTGACTGATGACTCTGACAGTCTGACTTGAGTTGCCCATTCATTTGCATTGATGAGGGACTCTGTGGAAATTCTGAAGGCCTGACGGGGTGGAGCTCAGATTCACAGGCTTCTGCTAACGAGCTCGGTTTTGGGCATGTGATTTGTGAAACAGTTGTCACGCTTCACTTGTAAGCATCAAGGAATAAATTCTGACTGGATAAACTTTTCATTTTTCACTATTTGTTTGTAGATTAATTAAGAGTGGAAAGCGATTAAAAATAAATTTTTACAAAAAAGGTGATTGAGAATGAAAGGATGAAATATATTTATTTATTTGGCATGTTGGCCAGCAGAGAAGGCTTTGCTGACACTGAGAATTTGCCACTGCTAAACACTTTCTTTTACGTTACTTCACAGAAATGTAAAACACTCAGCACCACACATTTCTCCCGTACAATGATTTAACTTCAGCATTCACAGAAACGCAAACAGATGTACATATCAACATAATTCAGGTTTGACATTTATTCTACATACATTGAAAAAAAGTGATGACCTGCAATTGTTATCTTAAAGGCCTATTTCTACCTGACCTAACACTTAAAGGTGCACTTAGTAGTTTTCCCCCATTAAAAAAGTTTTACTTCTAAAGAAATGAATTGTAATTTTGAAACATATGTATAAAATCATGACCACTCATGTGAGATGAGGACTCATATCAGTAACCTTATAAAAGCTGTTTTATTCTACATGGTGAGGGTTCCCTCATGGGGGCTGCCATTTTAGAATCACATGACCAGCTGAATACTACTCGCTTAATCTCAGTAACTGGATTGTTATTGGACACTTTCACTCTTGGATTAAATTAATCATGGTTGATTGTGAATAGTGACTTTCTACAATGGGACCTGTAACTGAAAAATATTGAGTTTGAATGATGCTGCATCCACACAATTAGGTGTCACTGTAAGTCCAAGATGACACAAACAAACACTTACTGAGTGCACCTTTAAAGTAGTTTTGCTGGTGGAACCTATTGTATTCATGTTGATTCATGGTGTTAAATAATGTTTTTGACGAATCAATTCAGTTAATTTAGCTGATACCACATTAAGCACATTTTTAGGTTAAAAATTGTTTTTAATTGTAAAAAAAATATTTAATTAATGTAATTAACTTAATTGAAAGTCAGTGACTGTAATCTAATTAGAACAATTGTAAATGTAATGTGTTACACTACTTTTTAATTTAAAGTAATTCGATTACAGCAACTAATTACCTTATATTCAGATTACACCCAACATTGGTTATATGCATAGTTTGTATCATACACTCCATTACACACTAGCTTTGTTAACCTGTCCTATACATTTGTATGATGCATAAAAACGCACCAAAAGCTTTGACCGTGTCAATGTGCTTGTCCTCTAGGCTTACAGGTGGTCCTCAAATCCATCATGAAGGCCATGATTCCTCTGCTGCAGATTGGTCTGCTGCTCTTCTTTGCTATCCTCATGTTCGCCATCATTGGCCTGGAGTTCTACATGGGCAAATTTCACAAAACTTGCTTTGACAAATTCACTGGTAGGCCTTCCTCTTTCCATTATGTATATCTGGGACTCAACTATGTAATTGTAAGCTGTACTAAGCTGAAGAGAAATGTTTGCCTTCAAAATCACACACTCTTCCCCTCCTTTCTCTCTTTCTATTAGATGAAATCCGGGAGGAGACTCCATGCGGGCTTGAACTTCCCGCTCGTCTCTGTCCTAATGGAACAGTCTGTCAAGAGTACTGGCTAGGACCTAACTATGGTATTACCCAGTTTGACAACATCCTATTTGCTGTGCTCACAGTCTTCCAGTGTATCACCATGGAGGGCTGGACCGACCTGCTGTACTATGTAAGTCACACACAGCAACACTTCGCTTTGACTCTCTGGAGTCATCTATTGCTATAAAGCAGTGGTTCTCAACCCATAAAATGGGTGGCTGGTCTGTTCTGATAGAGCAGTGGACAGAAAGGGAAAAGCAATGCTAAATGCAAATACTAAAATACAACTAACCATATAATTGTGAGTAATTAGGATAGCAAAATAAAAAGGCATATCAGCCTTTAAAAGGGAGGAGAAAACCCTTCCCATATCTTTTGTTGTTGACATCAAAGGCAGTGTGTCTAACCAAATTTTAACACAGATTCATCTGTCACTTGGTAATATGGCTAACACTAAAACAATATTTAGCCTAGTGTTTGCTCTGTTTTAGCCTTGTAAATCACACTTCTGCTGTTGTTTATGCATTTACAAATGTATCATTTAATAATTTTGCATATTGTTGGGCCTAAGTCCTTAACGAATGTACTGTATATGCCTATCTTTTGTATGTTTACAATTTGGTACTGTACAGTACACAATATAATCTGAACTAATTATGTGTCTAATATCATCCTTTTGAGCAGTTGATCAAAGATCAATAATTTTTCATTCAGATTGCCTGATTCAGATTCAGATGAGTCAGTTTTTTTATACTGTGACTGAGGTGTCCGTAGGAGGGAATTTCTTTCAGAATGGTCTTTATTCAGATTATAGGAATATACTAGGTTCAATACATGTGTAGCCGGTGGGTTGTAAATAATCACCACAGATACAAAAATACATTTTGGGGTTTTATTCTGAGGGCTGGTTTAAAAAAAAAAACAGCAGTCGATGGGAAAAACAAAACAAACAAACAAACAAACAAAAAAAAAAGGTAATGATGAATTACAAAAAAAATGCAATACAGAAATGAGATACAAAAAAGAAATATGCTAATGAAATACGGTAAAGGCTAATGTTAAATGAAAACACAAACAGGGCATTAGCCTACCCATATGCATCAGCATACTTCACCTTAATACATACTTATTACCTTCACAGATTTTTATACATTTTAACAAGTACTTGCTTAAATCACTCAAACATTGTATGCGTTTTTAACCAGGTTGTAAGGAAATGCATAACAGTTTAAACAATATTATTTTCATTACACATATTTTCACATATAACACATATTACACTTATTCACTAAACTGGAAAACACTCTGGGCTATAAATCATTAAATAAGATATGATTAATTCTAAATTTACATACCCAGTCCTCACATGTGCAGAAAATGTGGTCAAACTCTACACATGTCAATCCATAGGCATCCTTCAAATATGACCCATAACAAACACTCAGTTTTAACATGCAACTCTTCTGAACACATATTTAATGCAATTTATAATCATTTGTGTAAAATTGGATTTTTATCCAAAGAATGATCAAACGATGACCAAACCGGGAGCTCTCCTGCAAAACGCATGCTCTCACGTTTCCAACACGAGAGAGTGCTGGAAAGCGGGTGTCGCAAAACTCTGTTGTTGCAAAACTCTGGTTCTTAAAGAGGCCATATCCAATTAATGACTAGAGTTAAATTACATGAAATTTCTCCACTTGGCTACACAAGTTAAGCTCAATCGACAGCATTTGTGGCAAAATGTTGATTGCCACAATAATTATTTTTGACTCATCCCTCCTTTAAAAAAATAAAAAATCTGGGTTACAGTAAGGCACTTACAATGGAAGTTAATAAAGTCCAATCCATAAACATTAAAATACTCACTGTTTCAAAAGTATAGCCACGAGACTTAAACAATATGTGTTAACATGATTGTAAAACAATAAAATGTCTTAATAAACTTTTCTGTGTGTAAAGTTATATCAAATATTACAACGTTGTTGCCAAGATGACAACGTAACACCGTACACCCTTATACCCTAAAATGATTGTGAAGTGATGATAAAAAAAATTTACAGCTCAAATAGTGCACAATATTTAAGAAAGGAATTAATGTAAGTGTTTCTATAAAATAATAAGCTTCACATTTCTGCTTTTAAACCCTCCAAAAATTGGCTTTTTCACCTTTTAACCCAGACATAATAAATATACATGTATATATGTTTTTGTTCTGATAATTCCTCCTGTACATTTACTTCCTGTAAACCTACAGTAAGCAAAATTTTTCCTATAGAGTCAGCACAATGCATTTATAGTCTTATATCACTCATGGCCAGCCCATCCACTCTGAATAAAAGAGGACTCTTTCTGGTACACAGAGGTGCACTGAGTTCAAGAGTTTCACATACTGATGATGTTACCTAATGATGACCAGTTCCCAACAATCTGCATCCATAAAATAACAGCAGATTTACTTAAATGATTAATGTTTGTTTTAAAAGATCATCTGGTAATAAGAAACAACTCTGAGGGAGGTCATTTGATATTACTATTGGATCAGACCAGCCAAACCGCGAGATATAGTTGGTACAATCAGATGTTGATCTGCAAGTAATCATCTCATTTTTTATTGTCTAATAACAATTTAATAATTGTTTAACAGCAGTCTTATAACAATGTAATAAAAGTCATACGCATATTCTTTGACTTTGTTTTTAACCTGTCTTTTTTTTTCTTCATTTTCATATTATTATTACTCTTAAACTCCCGAACCCCCAATTTTATTTTCCCCTGTTTTTCTTCCCCTGATGCTCTCCTCTTTTCTAAGTACTGTCAGGCCTTGTGAACTGGGCTGTATATTTAACAGACCCTGCTCAACTGAAGTTATTCTTACAGCTGCTGTGAAAATGTAATTTAAAAAAAGCTTTAGTACATATTTGGGCTTTCAAAGCTCTCAGACATGCACAGAGAGTGAATGAGCATAAGAAAAATAAGTGGGGCAAATAAAGGGAGACAGAAAAAGGGACAAGGAGAAAGACTACGGGTTATAGATGAGCCATGATGAAATGGGAGTGGTAAAACAAACACTGGCAGAAATTGAAATCTGATTAAAATGTTTGCAAATTATGAAATGTCATACAAATAATTGTGGTTATCAGTTTTACTGCCTATTTTGTTTATGTCAGTTACAGTGTACGCTTGATACACATAAACCTTAAAGGAACACTTAACTCAAACATGAAAATTCTGTCATCTTTTACTTACCTTCAAATAATTTCTTTCATGGAACACAAAAGGAAATGTTAGACAGAATGCTATCCTCAGTCACCATTCATTTTCACTGCATCTTTTTTCCATACAATGAAATTGAACAGCTAGCATTCTACATACGGGTTTGGAACAACATGAGGGTGAGTAAATGACAGCAGAAAGTTCACCTAATAATGAACAATCCCTTTTAACATTTCATAGTTTTAATGAGAATACTGTATATGATTGGAATTTAAAGTCCACAATAACTGCGATTTGCGGTTATATCAAATAATCGTGATTAGGTCAAATAATTGTGATAAGGTCAGAATGTAATAAGCACGACAGGCCTAATCTTTAACTATAAACATAAGTGTGACAGCAGACCTAAACAAATCAGCATAGATGCTAACATCAGTTGCATTTGTTCCTAAACCAGTACTTGTAGGGTGTTCAGTCTGTGCTCCTTGGGCTTTTGTAGCCTGGGCTCCTTCCCTGGAGGCAGCCAATGGAGCAATGCCGCACAAAATGGCTACCCATGCCTTCCTCTCTACAGTGGCAGAGTGCATTGGTCCACAGCATCCAGCTGTGCATGTCACAGATGAAGCAGCCTCAGCCAGATGGTTGCCGCTCTCAGGTTGCACATTGCATGTACGTGGAGGTCTATAATACCTGACAAAAGCTATCTATTAGCATTCTCGTCCTTCTCAATGGAATTTGATCAGGTGGTGCATGCTGGCCCCCTGGAAGTACACAATTTGAAATCTGCTCAAGGGCACTAATTTCTGCAGCTGCAGTCATTTTTTAGCTAATCACCTGAGCTATGAATGCCATGTGATTAATCTCTCTGGAGCTGCAATAAATAATAAATAATTAAAATTCATGACAACGTTGACTGGCTGATGGCACCACAAGAACGTGTACAGTCCAAATTCCCAAGCCCTTCACTAGTGAGTATACTGAGATGTGAATAAATTAAGATACATTCACACTTTTGAAAGCCCATCAAAAAAATTGTTAATGGCAAAACATTTGTTATAATAAAATATTTGCTATTAATATATTACTTGTAAAAAAAATTATTCTGTCAGAATACACAGCTACATTTGAATGGCCATCAATGGAAAAAGATGGAAACATCTACCAGCAAGGGCCAACTGGGCTATGCCAACCAGTCAAACCTTGATCCCCAAGATGGTAGGGTCAGAATGCAACATCCCCTCACCTTATCGGTGAGTGCAGTTGCTAATAAAAGAAGGCAAAAAGAGTTAAACAAAAGACAAATAGTTTAGTTCTTGAAAGAATCAATGTTCTTCAGCAAATCTTTGAAGTGAATGAATGGCTCTTGAATCATTGATTCACTGACTCACTCTTAACACAAAAAAGATGCTCAGTTGCCACCACCTACTTGCGTAAAGATGTCATCTGCAAAAATGGTGACTGAACAAATCAGTGAACAAATCTGAACTAATCTTTTATGGTGAAAGGATTCAAAAGACTAGAGCCACTGGGATTAATCAAAATCCCCACCACTAATAGACACACAGATATCCTCATCTAATATCTTGACACTATTGGAAAGAGTGCAGTGGAGAGTCTTGGGATGACAGATGCAAAGAACACCAGATCAACAAACTGTACTCTCAGGGAGAGAAATATTTGGATGTCTGCATCATGGTACTGAATGGGCTGTTTTATGTCATTACAGAGCAATGATGCTTTAGGAAGTGCATGGAACTGGATGTATTTCATCCCCCTCATCATCATTGGCTCCTTCTTCATGCTCAATCTTGTGCTGGGTGTACTGTCAGGGTAAGGAGCACCTCTCAGGGAATGAGACTATGTGTGAGCTGTGTTCTTAAATTCAGCTATAGAGTCTAACCTTTTATCAGGCCTATACTTTTGGTACAGTTTCTACTTAGTTCAACTTACTGTTGTGCTGGAATTTCAATATTTATGACATTTTGTGGAATATGTGAGCAAATGCACACTTTGTAAAAATGGATGTGTTAAAAAGGAATTCATTGTGTGTGTATTAGTGGTTGACTGATATAGGAGTTTATTAATGGCGTATGCTGATGTCAATACCAAGATCAAAAATCTAGAGAACAAGGTGCCAGATGGCACATACTGTATATTAACACTAACGCTGTGTGATATATATAATACAATTTAATAACTGCAAATGAGACTGGAATTGCTGGAATTCAATACATTTTTAATTTAATTTAAATTTAATTTTGAATATTTCTTGCACAATATTTGCTCAAAATTCTCTCAGATTTATTTGAGAACAGAAAATGGGTACTATCCATCAACAAGAATGTTGGAAGATTTTGGGAACTGACACAAGGGAAAATTATGCTAAAATAATGCATAAAGATGATGAAGTCATTTTGAAGTCATTTTTATAGGGCTTATCATAATACTGAATATTTCGAAGCAGCTTTGCAGAAAGTTTTGCCTTAAAGTGTTAATACCTCCAGTGAGCAAGCCAAATGTGACTGTGGCAAGGAAAAAACTCTATAAGATGTTAGATAGTGGAGAGAAAAACCTAAAAAAGAAGCTAGACTTCATCTTTCTTAGGTTTTACAATAAATGTACATATACCTACGTATAAATACTGTACATTTATAGCATGTGTAATACAAGTCATGTGTTCATTTAACAGATAAAATGATCAAATTGTTCAATATGTTAGGAAGGAAATGTTTAAAACTGTAAGGATAATGATTAGGACATCCAAAATTGACTGCAGGTAATCAGGCAGTAGTCAGCAGAGTGTCCTTTGATGTCTTGCTATTATATGCTTTAGTTGGCAGCAGGTTATTGATGGCTACATCTGCAAATCAGCTGAATAGGCACAGTTATCAACTGATTCCGATATTCTCAAAATAATAAAATGTCTTCCTATATACAGTATCTGTCTATCACTAGTTTGTATGTGTTTTTTTTTGTTTTATTTTTTTTTTTTTGGTCTGACACATGTTAATTTTGCATGCATGTGTGTGTGTGATACAGAGAGTTTGCCAAAGAGAGGGAGCGTGTGGAGAACAGGAGTGAGTTTCTGAAGTTAAGACGTCAACAGCAGATAGAGAGAGAGCTGAATGGATATCTGGAGTGGATCTGCAAAGCAGGTAAATGCCATTGAAAGAGCCATGACATACTCCGCTACAGGCATGAACACAGACTATTTGTTTTGGCTTGTCCCTATTGATATGAATGTTTTACACATATATGTCTCAGTCTTGAAACATGCTGCTAATGTGTTACATTACTGTTTATGCTTTCATTCACTGTTGATATATCTAAAAGAGTGTTGTCTGTAATCTGATTATAAAGTAATGAATTACTGTAATCAAATTACTTTTTAGTCAACAAAAGTAGTGTAACGTGTTTCATTAGAAATTCTTGCAATCAGATTACAATTACTGATTTTCAAATTAGTTAAGTACATTACTTTGGTTACACATTTATGATAAAAAATACATTATTTGTATATAATACATTTAAAATATGAATTTATTTGTTCATATGTACATCTGTTTATGTTTCTGTGACAGCTGAAGGGTGTACAACAATGAACAAGGAGTAAATATAGAATTTGTTGAGCGGAAAAAACAAATGTTTCTGTGAAAAATGTTTTAGAAAGTAATTCAACAGTAATGTAATTAGTAATGGGATTACTATGAAGTAATCAGTAAAGTAATTGTAATTTTAGAGAAGTAATTAGTAATTTGATGTGGATTACTATTTTTGAGTAACCCAACACTGATCTAAAATCTCACAAAAGCTTTTAGGTAACACTTTATAATAACTTTAATTAATAACGTTAACAACTTATACACTAAGCTAAATTTCTATTTGTATATCTAATATGTGTTAATGTAACAAACATTAATTTGGACATTTATGGAAAGGGGTCTTTTTAATGTACATGCAAATAGTTGAAAATATTATAAAACTTTGATTCATATACAGTATGTTTATAATCATACAGTATACACAATATGTACTGAAACTACTGATCTGTTCAGTACGTGTTAATAAAAGTTACCATAAATTGTTACCAGCTTTGGTTAATGAGCTATAGAAAAGCTTATAGAGACTGTCCCCTTTTCCACAACTCTTGTATTTGAATTAAATCTTTAACTGTGTATAGAGGAAGTGATTCTGGCTGACGAGGACAATGACCCAGATGACCGGATGCCCTTTGATGGTATTTACGTGAACTTTTCCATCCTTCCTTCCTCTTCATCCCCCTCTCATTCCTTCTTTACTCCCTCACTGGGACTAGGTGTTGATTTCTCATTGTGAAGGAAGTGAGACATCAATAGCATGTTGGCTTTGCAGAGGGGGTGATATTGTATACTTCATGACCATGAGCACAGTTAATGTAGTGTTCATGAGCACATTTGCATGCTCCCTCAATCTGTAGTTCACATGCAGAGGTTTGATGTGTCTACTTCATATTTGACCTGTATAATAGACACATGACAGAATAGATAACTCTGAACACTGTAAAATGTGAAAATGTTCAATTGTTACCTTAAAGAGTTTTATCTACCTGTTCTGACCCTTAAATCAACTTTTATTGGTGTTATCTAATGCAGTCAGGTTAAAATAGTCATTTTACATTATATTTTTAAAAAATATATTTAAATAAAGCCAGTTAATGTAGTTGCTACCACAGTTTTGTTACCCGACAAAACATTTTTGCATTGTAGTTGTCTCTCTGTCTATTTTTCTTTCCCCATTGTGTCAATCTATTTATCTATTATCTATTTTCTACTCTCCCATGCTGTGAGTTTGTGTTTCTCAAAATAACTGTGAGGTTACAAATATAGATTGAGTCATTGTGGTATATAACACACAGGATCAAGGAGGAGGCCTACCATCAAGAAGAGTAAAGCAGACCTGCTTGATGCAGAGGATGGAGATGGAGACATAGGTGTGCATGAGAGCCAAACACAAATGCATACTTATAAGGGGTGATGTGGCATAGTGGTTAAAATCTGAGCTGGTAAATTGAAAGTTTATTGATTCAAACCCTACAAGGGTGCTCAATAGGCCCTCACTCATTAGGAAAAAAAAAAATTACAATAAAAATACTGTATATAATGGAAGAAGCATAGTAGATTTTTGGGACACTACTATTACAATGAAACAATTGCATTCTTTGGAGTTCAAGACCATTTAAATACCATTCTATATTAATTCAATTTAATTAAATCAAGTTATTATCCAATGCCATCATTGCATCACAGTACATATTAGTAAGGGACAATTGTGCCCTTGAACAAGGCACTTAACCTCAGGGTTGCAAGTGAGTCACTTCGGATAAAAAAGGACTACTAAATGACTACTTACTTACCTGCTTACTTATATACACTATACGCATATTCAGATGCAACATCAGCAAGTACTTTTCTAATTTTCATTATTGCTAACAAGGCATTCTGCCTTTTGTGTGTGTGTGTGTTTTTTCTTATCTGCTGCCTTTCTGTTCGTCAGGTTCTCCGTTTGCGCGGGGCAGTCTGAAGAGCTCGAAGATGGAGGGCTCTTCCTTCCATAAAAAGGAGCGTCGACTGAGATTCTTCATCAGGCACATAGTGAAGACGCAGGCCTTCTACTGGTCCGTTCTGTGTCTGGTGGGACTGAACACACTGTGTGTGGCTGCTGTGCACTATGACCAGCCTGACCGGCTCTCTGACTTCCTTTGTAAGTCTGTCCATACCTGTCCGTTCACTCATCAGTATCCATTTTCCCCTTAATTTAGTTTCTTTGATTCTCTATGCTCTAAGAGTTAACATATAAATGAACAGAGAGATAACAATGATGTTTAAGTGTTGCTTCTTTACCTTCCTTCTTTGTTTTCCTGCAGATGTTACTCTGGCACAGCAACAGAATACAGTTGTTAATCCTGTTTTGCTTAATATGGTTCCCACACAGTTTGGTTATAAACAAAAGACACAAACTTATTCGATAACCAAAGTTGCTCCCTCAAATTTTTAAGACTCATAAACAAATTTTAATTGTAAGTTTTGTTAACTTGTGCTGTATGAATGGAACTGGAGTGAAGTAGTTGTCTGTCACGTCATACAATAGATACTTAAATCTGCCCACACGCTTGTCTCGAGATATTAGATGTCTCAGGATTTGGAGATATAAGCTATGTGCCATCTGAAGGTTTTCGATGTTTGACTGTGAGAACATAGTATATGTTCCTCTCCTTTATTCCTCTCGTTAGCAAGCCTCAATTATTCAAATCTAAGGCAAATTTATACTTACCAGATGAACAGGATTCAAAATGCACTAATGTTTTTGTTCTGGTAAGGTGTTCGTTTGGTGATATTTCTCCTGTTCGCACATATCCCTGAAATTCTTCGACCTTGTAGTACTCTGCTAAAAGAGTGTTGATTATTGGTTAAAACTAATTGTAGGTGTGGTTTGGACGTGATGTTCCAGATGTTCTTTCATCACGAAAGAATATCACGTGTGGTTTGTGGTGTGTTTTGGATGTGATGAGTCTACTTTGATACTAATTTAAATTTTGAATATCACGTCCGGAATTTAGTTCAGTCTTGTTTTTATCAGTTAAGAAACATTTTAAAGGTTAGACATGTCTTGAGTTTAAAGGATACAGAGAAGCTTATACATGCTTTTATTTCATCATGCCTTGCTTATTGTAATGAACTGTTTTCAGCACACTTTAGCACGACTACAATCAGTGCAAAATGCTACAGCTAGACTTTTGACACAAACGAGGTCTTTTAATCATATTACTCCAGTTTTAGCTTCTTTGCATTAGTTACCAATACAGGATTGATTGTAAGATTTTATTAATTACATATAAGGCATTACATGTGTTGGTGCCAGAATATTTAGCAGAACTTTTAAAACCCTATGAAACAGTAAGACCTCTTTGATCTTCTTGTCATGAACTGTTGGCTGTTCCAAGATCCAGATGCAAAGCAAAATGTGATAGAGCATTTGTAGTGAAGGCCCCACGATTATGGAACAGGCCTGCCCTGGCATATTAGATCTGCTGAATCTGTGTCTGTTTTTAAGTCTCGTTTAAAAACTCATTTGTATAGACTTGCTTTTATTATTATATGACTGTGCTGTGTTTTACTGTGTGTGTTGCTTTTATTACTGTGTGATGTGAATATGTTGTGTTTAACTGTGTGTTCATTTTTGATTTTATGTTTTGTGAAGCACTTTGTGCTTGATTTGCTGAAAAGTGTTATATAAATAAAATAAAATAATTATTTCTTTGTTTTCCTCAACAAACTAGTTTTAAAAAGACGGCATGCATAGTGTAAATGCAGGCTTAATTCACATATGGTGCTTTAGTTCGACTTCTTTCAATGTAAAATTAGGCTTCATTCTCTCTCTTTTTCCCATCTTCATTACTCTCTCTGTCCTTTTGCACAAACTCTTTGCCCCTCTCTCCTCCATCCAGACTTTGCTGAATTCATCTTCCTGGGGATCTTTATGTCAGAGATGTGTATTAAGATGTATGGACTGGGGACCAGGCCTTACTTTCACTCCTCCTTCAACTGTTTTGACTGCATTGTGAGTTTTTATACTTCTTCCTCTTCTTCTACCCAAATCAAACCATTTTTAGGGAAACCCAAGCAATATACCAGTTGTTTTTTTCTTTTTAAGATCATGATTTTGATACAGTTATTTCTAAGATTGGTTTGTGTAACTAAAGAGTCTGTGTAATTCGCAATTCAAGTCTGTGTTAGTGTTTGGGACTTTGTTTTGTGGCTTATTGTTATCGAATTAGCTTTAAATGTGTGTTTTATGTATGTGTGTGTCTTTGTTTGTGTGTGTGTGAGACAGGTCATTTGTGGCAGCATTTTCGAGGTGCTCTGGGCTATGATCCAGCCAGGAACCTCGTTTGGGATCAGTGTGTTACGAGCTCTCAGGTTACTGAGGATATTCAAAGTGACCAAGTGAGTCTCTCATGTCTAGAGTCTGACGTCTGTCTCTCTGTCCCATTCTTTGTCCATTAGAGTTTCCTCTCCACCTCCAAGCTGTCTCAGGAAGGACTCAACATCGACATTTTATTCTCTTCCATCTCTCTCTTTCCCTTCATCAGGTATTGGGCATCTCTGAGGAACTTGGTGGTGTCTTTATTGAACTCCATGAAGTCCATCATCAGTTTACTCTTCCTCCTTTTCCTCTTCATCGTGGTGTTTGCCTTGCTCGGCATGCAGCTGTTTGGGGGACAGTCAGTACAACACTAAAACTCCTCGATTCCACACAGCAAACATAACTTTGTTCTACAGGGTTTCATGGAAAACCTGGAAATATCAGGGAATTTTGAAATTGTGATTTCAAGGACTGGAAAAGCAATGGAAATGACTTAGATCTTAAAATGTCCTGGAAAAAGTAATTTCATTTTCTATAGTGAAAATATTTTTTTTTCTAGTTTTGCTCTATGCTAAAATATCACATCAGTTAGATGTGGATAGATGTAGAAAACTTACCTACAAGCCAGCATGATAACGTCGGCCTGTTTGTTGAAATTGGAGCCATTTATTAGAGACATTTTTACACTAATAAGTATAATCATTTTCTTGTATTAATTCAGAAGATTATTACCTGAAGTACAAATGGAAATCTTCCCCAGTGATTTAAAAAATTATATATATATATATATATATATATATATATATATATATATACAAATAAAAAAAAATCCATATCCAGTAATCATGAATGACTGAAAAAGTCATGTATGGAAAAGTCATGGATGGAAAATTAAGTTCATTGGTCAAAAAAGTTTGGGAACCCTGACTCATCATACACCATTTATTTTATTTATTTATTTTTTTTTTTTAATACAGCTTGTGAGGATAGCTATAATGAATGATGTCTTGCTTATACCAGCTGCTTAGAGATCTCATAGTAATTCCATTTGGATATTATAACAACAAATCTGTCTGTTCAGGTTTAATTTTGACTCCGGCACACCACCGACCAACTTTGATACCTTTCCTGCAGCAATAATGACAGTGTTTCAGGTGAGCAAAAGTGCCTGTCAATCAATGTGTGATAGTTATGTGAGCTTCCCATGGCTTTGTGACTATATCCGTTCCTCTGTGTCTCAGATCCTGACGGGTGAAGACTGGAACATGGTCATGTATGATGGGATTGAGTCTCAGGGTGGAGTCAAGAAGGGCATGGTCTTCTCTGTCTTCTTCATTGTTCTTACACTCTTTGGCAACTGTATCCAAACACAAAGCACTGCATGCTGACAATTTTTTGATTCACACATTTATGGATGTCCATGTGCACATATGCTAGTGTGGCCTTAACATGACTTTCCTTAACCCTCTGTGATTAGACACTTTGCTCAATGTGTTCTTGGCTATCGCAGTGGACAATCTGGCCAATGCACAAGAGCTCACCAAGGTAAACACAAACAAACAGCTTCCAATTGTTATGCATTTTTACATCTTTCCTCCCATTTTGTCACTCATGTTCTTATTTTATTGTTCTCTGTTTTGTTTTGTTTTTTGTTTTGTTTTGTTACAGTATAATGATAGAAGTGTGAATGAGAATAGAAGTAAAAGCAAAATAAGGAGGAATAATAGTAGGGAATAGAGAATATAAATTTAAACAGCCTAGTGAGGAAAAGAAACAGAGAAGGCAGAATACGCAATATCCTATGTTCAAATGTCTATAAGGTGGACATTTTGTTCCCATAATATGTATAGGAAATTTTCATTATAAGGCAAATTGACATATTTGGGATCTGCCTGGTTAGTTTTGTTGAAGAACTTTTCACAAGCATCTTTGTATGCGATGCATTAATTTTAGAAATGCAGCTTGCTTGATTTTGTAATGCTTTCAGTGTATTCACTCAATATAGGCACTCTCAATTACCATGATTCTCTCACTCCATCTGTTACCCAGACTGTTTTATCTATCACAATCCCACACACCAGCTTGAATTGCATATTACCCAGAAACTGAAAATGTTCCAAGGAACGAAAACGAAAACCAAAAACAAGCTACATTTTTGCTGAGCTTAACTGAAAACGGGAACTAAGTCCCTTTCAATTGTTCTAGAGTAAAAACTTTATTTTTAAATGTTGGTAACTGTGCTGAACATTACCGAAAGCATGTGCTGCTGCATTACACAGTTCTTTTCTTTAATGCACATTGTGGATGTAGCCATTTGTGACATGCTGAAGACCTTTTAGACATATAATTACTACATACTGTATACTGTATGCACAATTCCAGATACAAGGATCAAGTCCCATATTTTGAGCCCATTTTTCCAGACCAGGTCCCTTTTTTCCTGAGAGGTCTGGTAATATTGCAACTGGTATATCACCCACCCTTAACACAGAGTACTACTGGTTCTTTACTTTCATTCCGACCGGTTACCAGTTGGAAAGGAGGCTGCGGAAATGCCGGAACTGGAACGAAAATATACGGTTTCTGCTCAGAACAAACCGAAATGAAAATCACTTTGTTTTAAGTTCCTGATTTTAACATCATGTTTCTCTCTTTGTACAGGATGAACAGGAGGAAGAGCAGGCAGCCAATCAGAAAATGGCTCTACAGAAGGCCAAGGAAGTAGCTGAGGTCAGCCCACTCTCAGCAGCCAACCTCTCCATTGCAGCGTGAGTATCTCTCTCTCTCTCTCTCTCTCTCTCTCTCTCTCTCTCTCTCTCTCTCTCTCTCCTGCTGTAACATTTTCTCTCCCACAAATCCCCGGACTACCTTCTCATGTTTGTGTTAATGTCTTCAGATTTGTAAAGTTATTTTATTTTTCACCTACATGCATACACTTTATTCATAGATTTCTGACATTTGTTCTTCTTTAATTACATCACCATTTCTCTTGTTTTGCATTCTAAAAAATGAAAGGACTACTGCTTTTGTTCTCACAGAAAGCTGTAGAATTTTCAGATAGATGCTAGTTTTCTTAAAGGTTTATATAACAGTGAGCATCTAAATGCATCTTACAAATAAACACATATTCTCTTTGCATGAAGTCATGAAGTGTGTTTTCCTGGCTCAAATATTTGTAGCAAATCCATGTGAAACCAAAAACACCCAAATACTATACAGTATGTGATTGTCTGTAAATGTCCACAGTAACTGCAAAGGTGACCCACATTCTCAAACTGGGGATGGAATTAAATTTAAAGTGCTTAACCTCTTGGAGCAGGTGCACTTTTTTTGCTCTTTTTCTGTTATGTGTGTCATACATTTCTGAATTTGTGCTTCTGTGTGTGTGTTCAACCATTTAAAAGCTAATCTGTGATCTGCACAGTTTTGCACACACAACCCTACTGAAAGAAAGAAAGAAAAAAGAAAGAAAGAAAGAAAATGAGGTAGCAGGGCAGAGAGAGACTGATGTTCCATGTTTCTCACATGCTGTTTTCCTCCTCAGTGTGACAGTAAACTCTGAGCGTCTCGATGCAACAGAACACTTTCTGGACTGGTATTTATTCATTTATACTCTTCGTTTTTTTTTTTTTTAAGCGCCTCTCTTTTTGCCCCACACCTCCTGCTCTTCTCCCATCAGCCTTTTCAACGTGTGCATTTCCTATGCTGTTCCCTGCTCTGTTTTCTAGTCACGCTGGGTGGGATGGGACAGGTTTGTGACTCCTCATCTCTCTCTCTCTCTCACTTCTGTCTTCCTCTCTTGCTCTTCATCCTGCTACTCATCTCCTGCTGTTCTCCTCTTATCTCCTTGACTTTCTTTCTTTCACATGCTTTGCTCCAAGGGTTGGGCGCCTGTGATGTGTTCACTCCCAGAACTATTATAGTTATCTTCTTTCTCTCTGGTGTGGGGGGTGGGGTGGATGTAAAAATTTAGAAAGTTTTTGGTGAGGGTTAGGTTTAGGGGTAGGGTTAGGGTTAGGGGACAGAATCTATAGTTTGTACAGTATAAAAATCATTATGTCTATGGAGAGTCCTCATAATGATAGCTGCACCAACATGTGTGTGTGTGTTTTGTGAGTTTAATTTAAGCGGGGCAGTCATCCACTTTAACAAATTGTAGCTGGTAGCTTGTGGGTGGGCATTTTCTAGCCTGTGGTAGCTGCAGCAACCTCACCTTTCCCTCTTGACAATTATCAATCTTCGATCCACTGTATATCTCTCTGTCTCTATCTCTCTATTTCCTCTGCAGTAAGGAGCAACAGATGAACCATAAAGGTTGTAAGTCAGTATGGGAACAGCGCACCAGTGAGTTGAGGAGGCAGACCCTGATGAACAGCAGAGAGGCTCTTTACAATGAGTTGGAGCCTGAAGACCGTTGGAAGGTAAGCAGAAGAAATAAGATGGAAAGGAAAGGACAAATTGTACCCTATAATACACTACATGGGTATGTGGAAGCCCCCTTTCGGCTACACCCATTACTAACAGGTGCATAAAATTGAGCATACCACTTAATCTCTCTAGACAAAAACTTTTTAGCAAAATGATGCTCTTTGCTGTTCCAGTATGACAATGCCTCTGTGTACAAAGCAAAGTCCATAAAAATGGTTTATGGAAGGCCCCATCACCCAACATCAGTGCTTGATCCCACTGATGCCTCTTGTACCTGAATGGGAGCAAATCCATACAGCCATGTTCAACATCTAGTGGAAAGCCTTCCCAAGAATTTCGGAAGCTGGTACAGTAGCAAAAAAAGGACAACCTCCTTATTCATGTCAGTGGTTTTGAAATGAAATGTTCAACAAGCACATATGGGTTTGATTTTTGGGTGTCCATATACTTTAGGCCATGTAGAGAATTTTTTGGTATATTCTTGCTCTACTTCCCCTCTTTCTATATTCATCTTTTCCCACCATTTCCCACTTTTTCTCTGCTCTCCTCTTGCTTTCTCTCCTCTCACCCTGTCTACCACCATCCTGTCTCAACAATCTGTTCTCACTCTCTAGGTCTCATTCTCCCGTCACATCCGTCCTGATATGAAGACCCATCTGGACCGCCCGCTGGTCGTGGATCCTCAGGAGAACCGAAACAATAACACCAACAAAACCCGGCCCGGCGAGGGCCAACCCCAGCGCACTCATCAGCTCCTGCACAAACAGCCAAACTTCAATGATGGTGAGAGCAGTGGAGGAGGGTCCGGGCCCTGGCCGCCATTGGAAAGAGGGGACTCCACAGGATCTCATCGGAGTCTGTTAGGCTCCGAAATCTGGCAGCCGGAGGAGGACGTTAGAGAATCCCACCGCAGACATAAGCACTGCAGACAGGCCCGTCAACATCGCAATCAACCAGAGGGAGAGGGTGGAGGGAGAAGACACAGGAGCAAGGGCAGGGAAAGAGAACCTGAGTGTGAGCAGGCAGATGGAGGAGAGTGTAAACACAGTAGTCATCGGCATGACGGCGAGAGACGGAAGGAGAGAGGGGAGAGGGTGCGACACCGTACCAGGAAGTGAGTTCCATTGAAATTTATCTACAAAGGTGTGAATTCAGAAAACAGTTGCACCCCCTATTTTTGTGGTATATCAGCACAGAAACCTGCATCTGATTCACTATTCATCCATCATCCAGTTTAGACACTAAATGTGCTCATATAGTGCTGCTCCATGAGATTGTAAATTAAAGAATTAGTTCATCCAAAATGAAAATTCTATCATTAAATACTAATTTCACTCCAGACTACTTTTTTTTCTTCTGTGGAACACAAAATAATTTTTCTTTTAAATCTTGACACATCTTTTTGCTATGTAATGAAAGTACATCAAGCTTTAGGCAGTCAAGCTACATCAAGGTTAAAAACACCTTAAAACAACAGTAAAATTAGTCAACATGACTCTATTTGTGCACTATTCTCCAAGTTTTTGAAGCCATACAATCTTTGTATGATAAACAGACCAAAACTGAAATTATTATTCACTTTCAAATCAAATCATTGATGAACTCCTGTATGGCGGCCAAATTAAATATGGCGACCCATCAATAACATTAAACCTCATTGGTTCTTGCACGTCACGTGATCAAACGTCATAAAATGAGAAGCAATATGGAACTTTTTTTTTAATTATTTGCAACCTGATTTGCATACTGTCTTTTATGAATCGTGTGCTAAAACTACAAAGACAGCATGTGCAAAAAATTATGCTATCAGCGGGTGCAATTCCTTCTTGATGAATTCCCCTCAGAGTATCCTAAAAAACAGTTTTAAACTTTTTTTTAATCTCTTTCTCTTCTTTCTTCAGGGATGGTCACGGGAGTGGCCCCACTCTCTCCACGACCCGCCCCATTCAGAAGACTCTGTCCAGACAGGACAGTCAATACAGTGAGGACATAGACAACGCCATGAACAACAACAAGCTTGCCACCCAACCGCCTAGTAACTCCACCCCACATGATAGTCTGATCAATCTGGCCAACAGTGCCCACACTGCCGGCCTGGCACACACTGGAACTGAGAGCAGCCTCATTCTTACCAAACCTTCGTCTACCACTGCTAATGTTTCTAGCACTGGTAACCTGGGCATGACACCCGATTACACTGCTGTAGACATTCCACCCATGTTCCCCTCCAGTAACGCCATCCTACAGGGTGAGAGAACGAAAGAGGGCGATAGTACGAGAGGATAAGTGCTACAGTTTTTGATTGTTGAGCCATCTTTCTGACCTTGTTGATTCCCTTTCGTACCTCTTCACAGTCAATAAGAATGCCAACAACGAGCCCCTGCCCAAGAAAGAAGATACCAAGGGTGACGATGATGATGATGATAAAAATGATGGTGGGCCTAAACCCATGCCACCCTTCACCTCAATGTTCATCTTGACTACCACCAACCCGTGAGTACACAGTCAACTTTGTAACACTTGTCATCAACTTCCAGCCCAAGTTATCAGTCCTTCCACTATGGCTCTTGCAGTTAACAGTTAACTTGTCAACATGAAATTAAAATGGAACCTGTTTACTTTCACAATACATGTTCCTGATCGTATTTGTGCATATTTCATCTGTGCACATTATAAAAAAAATGTTTTGTCTTTGTAATCTTTAATTATACAGTAAATACATTTAATAACTAACTCTGCCTCTGAAATGACTTTGCTTTTTTGCTGATGTCACCAATCCATCTTTGTTTTCAACCCCACCCTACCAACTTCCTGGCTCCATTCTTGTATAAAATTCCCACTTTTCAGGATCCAGTTAATTCGTTATGGATAAAATCAAGTCTTGTCCTTCTTTTTTGTCATGGAATACCCTGTTTGACTCAGAAATATGTCAGATTATGCAAGTAAAATGGGTTGCGAGCACAATTTCATGTTGACTTTAAAAAGGTTCCTTTTTTCTATATTAACTGTAATAAACATTTTATTTCTATTTTAAATGTTCCTTTTGAAAAGTTTTTAAGCTTTTATGAACTTGTGTGTGAAACATTTAAGGTTTCGGAGGTTGTGCCACTATATCGTAACACTCAGATATTTTGAGATGTGTATTCTGCTGGTCATTGCGATGAGCAGTATTGCCCTGGCCGCTGAAGACCCCGTCTGGCCCGAATCCCCCCGCAACAATGTGAGTCAGTCCTACATCTCAGCCCATGCCAGTTCCCATTTAGGTCTGTGTGGTTCAGTCCATATTTGTCTTCTGGACTAGTAGCCATTTCATCCCCCCCACAAAGACATGTGTTTGTCTTTTCACCCATCTTTGCATTTTTTAATCATGTTGATTCATCATAATGACCTCAGTTTTCTTGCAGAGTTCTAACAATGCATTTCTCATTTGCGTTTTCAGGTCCTGCGCTACTTTGACTATGTTTTCACAGGTGTTTTCACCTTTGAGATGCTCATTAAGGTACACATTCAGTCCTCCATAGCAGCCTAGGGTGTGACCATTCTTTACACATTGTACTTACATAGATTACATTAATTTGTTAGGTGGAGTCAGCCTTGTGTTACACAGGAATCTGATATTGTGTTTGCGTTCTTTTCAAGATGACTTCACAGGGATAACAGTGTTTTTAAGAGCATTGCCACAATGCTCCACTTAATACCACTGTAATAATGGAATTTAAAAGGAAACATTGTTTTTTTTTTTGTTTTTTGTTTTTTTAATTGCCTGAATATACTTTGCATTTATTATTTGCATGTATACTTTCTGCATTTCAGATGGTGGATTTAGGTCTTGTCCTTCATCAAGGCTCATATTTCCGTGACTTATGGAACATCCTGGACTTTATAGTGGTTAGTGGTGCCCTGGTGGCGTTCGCCTTCACGTAAGTGTCATCCAGGCCCCAGCACTCATGCCTCAGCCCTCTCTCCTCCCCTGCTTGCTGCCCCGCCTTGTCCTTCCCTGTCTGCTCCCTACAGGTCAAACGGCTCAGTGCAGTCAGCACAGCTCACCCTGGAGCGCCAGACTGCTACCCATACAGCCCAACTCTCTCTCTCTCTCTTTCTCCTTCATTTCTTCTTTCATTTCCTCTATTTTATCTCATCTTTCCTTCCTACCCCAGTGTTTGGCAAATCTTTACCACCTTCCTTTCCTGTTCTTGCTCCTCCCCACATTCAGCCCCAGTTTCTCACTACATCTCCCAACTCTGTGCCAGTTCCCTACCCTGCCCTGCCTACCATGCACTGTGTTTTGCCCAGTGCCTACTCAGTGGGTGCGCTTGGGCCCATTTCCATGAGGGTGATAACCCTGCCTGGGCACCTGTAACCCTTTAGTGCCCAGGACTCTCTGGAGCATCCTGCCACACACACCTCAGGTATTTCCACTCTCCATCTTCTGCCCTAACTACCCAGCTGTAAGAAATGATAGACAAAAGAGTAGTATTCAAGGGGCCATATCATACACCCAACACTGTTTTTTTTTTGGGGGGGGGGGGTTGTTTGTTTTTTGCATCAAAACTAGTCATAGTTAGTGTTACTTGATTATATTCCAGACTGTTTTTGATACTTTTTTATATTGTATGTAAATGACCCGTTATGATTGGCTAACCTCTTTGCATGAGAAATTAGTAACAATGATTACTCATGGCTTGCAGGTTTGCATTTGGGCCCAGTAGGGTCCACAAAACAATCCGTGCTGAAATGTGCCGCTCAAACTGTGAGGGCTGGACTGAAATGATCAGGGACCTTGTTAAAGATAAACTTCAAACACTCATTTTTAATGATCCTTTAGCCACGCAGAGCTGCAGGTGCTACCCTATAGAAAGGTGGATCTGTCATTATAAAACTGGAATAAATGCATGTGAATGGTTGTTTTTTAGATCCAGGCTTAATAAGGAGCATGTGAGAGGATTCTGGGATTGAAGCAACTAGGCACAAAACCTGAAATGCAAGCATGAATGGAAGAAATATGATCTCAGATCAATTGTTTTTCTTCCTAAAATGCCAGAATCTGAATGCTTTGAATTGGTAATATTATATGATCATGTGTATGTGTTAATGTACACCTTTCTCAGTCCCTGAACAGCTATAAACATTTTCCACATTAAAACTCCATGCAACACTGCAAGAGAGTAGAACATTGGTTGAGAGGAAAAACACAGAGCTTACAAACTGCATTGATCATTCTTCCCAGCATGGTTTTCTTATAGAAGCCCCTTTTACCCCCTTGACCACTAATCCCATCCCAATTTGCACTCACCTCCTTTTGCTCTGGCATGAAATAAGTTTCTTATTAGGTGAATAATATAGTCATTTGTATATGTCTGTCTTTGCCTTATGAAACTATTCCACTCCTTCCTATCATTACTAGATTCTCCTGTTTTCATTTCTCTCCCTCCCTCTCTCTTCACACAGCTGTAGAGCGCTCAGAAAGGCAGGCGCTCTGGGGTGACTGTGGTGCTCCCTGGCAGTGAGCGTGGGAACAGTTCCCATATATGTGCTTTCTCTTCAGTCTGTGTCTGTGTTTTAACCTTTTACTCAATTTCAAGGAGTGACTACTTGTATCTGTGTGTATCTGTGCATGCTTGTTTTGTATTGTGTATGTATTTTTTAGGGCTGTCAATTTAACAATTTTAGTATAATAATTAAAAAAATGAACACATATAAACATGTCCCCTGACATACAAGCAACAAACTAATGGCAACATACCTCGACAAAGCAAACTTACATAGAGCAGGCAGCACAAAATTAGTACAGCACAGGTCTCCTCCACAGACCTGTTTCATGTGACGTCACTGTATGTCTGCACTGCCATATTTGTGACCAAAATTCCATATACAGTGTGCTGCTCTGTGGAATTCGGCACACGCTAGCAAAAATCGTTTCTATTTATAAATATTGAAAGAGTAATACTGCTGTTTACTTACCAGAGCCAAAAATTTTAATTTTCCTTTCAGTGAAGTTCTTTGAATATCTTTCAAGTGACATGGCTTTATTTCGCCAGAGTCAAGCAGTGGTGAAAGGGGAGAGTGGTGATGAAACACTTGTTTTCTGCTCATTTATTCAGACATGTCAGTTACCTGTGCACGTGTCAACTATATTTATAACATAATCAAGTCAGATACAATTAAACTGAAAACGCACATAGGACGATGTTAAATTCACAACACCAAGACTGTAAATGTATGTGATAATTATAACACATTGTAATAAATAAAAAAGCACTATAGTCAGTAAGCTATATATTTAATGATGATATTCAATAAATTACACATTAATAGATCATGAAGCACAGCAATAGGGAACATACTGTACATTTTTAAATTAACTTGTCTCTAATTTAACTTCTGAATTAACTACGCTACAAAAGAGACCGTTTTTAAATGCATGACAACATGTAAGTAAAACACAATATTAGTTAAACTCCAGGAAAACTAGCATAGGTGTGCTCGCCTCGGTTGCTTTCTGTGTATTCTTCATGAGTTAAAAGCAGCTCTTTCATTCATACAGATGGGATCATCACAGATGTTTTGTAATACTGTGACCAAATCAGAGCAGAAAACAACACGAAAACATTTGTAAGTAACTGAATGAGAGATGTTTATGATGACGTACCAGTAGGCGTGTGTACTCAACGGTCACACAATGGAAAAAATATATTAAAATGTCCACGAAAATCAAATTTGGCATCTTTTGCTATGACTTAAGACCCCTGGGACTTGGCATAGTTCAAAAGCAATTTTTTTTTTGTTTTTCTTGTTGTCGTTTCATGGGTGTTTGTTTTTTTCATTCACCGCCATTGTTTCCTTCTGCTGATGGTCACAAATATGGTGACAAAAAAATTAAAAATAAGTGCGTCCTGAAACAGGTCAATAGGTGCATTAAGGAGCTGTTCACATAGGTCACGTTCTCGCATTCAAAAACAGCTAGACGGAGCGCAACTAAATGAATCAGAATGCAGGTGTCTGAAATGTGTATTTTAAAGGTGCACTCTTTTTTTGCAAATTTTTCTTCATTAAAAAACTCACATGAGAGGAAGATTTCAGTAATATCAGTAACCTTACAACAGCTTATTTATTTTACATGAAGAGGGTCCCCTCATGGGGGCTGCCATGTTAGGATCACATGACCAGCTAAACACTACTTGCTTAATCTTAGTAACCGTTGTGTTATTGGACTCATTGAATCATGGATTAAATTAATCATGGCTGACTGTGAATAGTGAATTTCTACAATGATATTGGTAACTGAAAACTATTGTTTTAAATGATGCTGCATCCAGGTCCCTTGGTGTCAATGTAAGTCCAAGACATCATAATAAAAATAAATAAATAAATAAACAAACAAGCAGCCAAAGAAGTCAATGTAATGTGTATGTAAACTGACCAACAATTACAAAAGAGCACTGACAGAATGCAAGAATGTGCCCTGTAAGAACGACCCCTAACCAGATTGACAAACTTGATTACAAAACAAATTACTGTGGATTCTAGGCCAGTGATAGGCTTATGTTCAGTGACGTTGAAATATATTGACTTCTAAAGTCATTTTTTGTACTTTTTATCTGTTCAGTGCTTTACTCATCTGCCACAATGATGTCTTTGTTTTATCTTTTTTTTTTGGGGACTTTTCTCAGCAAATATTTATACTGTATATGCAATTATTTGCAATATAATTTATTTGATTAATTAATCAGCATATCATGTAATTTATTCTATCAAATTTTTTAATGAATTGACAGCCCTAATTTTTTGTCTATTTGTATTTCAGTTGTTTTAAGTGTTTACACTAGATTAGGTGTCCACATATTAACAAACTAGGATTTATTTCTGAGTTATATATTGATGTTTTTCCAACTTCAAAAACCCCATTGTTTTCCTGTGCCTTTTTCTGTGTGTGTGTGCGTGTGTGTGTGTGTGTGTGTGTGTATATGTGTATGTGTGTGTTTTGTCTTTGTATGTGTCTGTCTCTGTCTTGCTGTCTCTGATCATCTCTCAACACTTAAAGCGGAGGAGGCAGTGGGGAAGGAGAGGGGTAATGTCTCTTTCCCTTTCTCCTCTGTTTGCTCTTATTGCCTGTCCTGTTCATCACATGCCTGTCCCCTCCCTCTTTAGACTGATCTATCTGTCCAATTGTCCATCCAAATGTCCTCTCACCAGCTCCCACACAAATAGGACACATGCCAAGGCTGAAGTCATGTCATTCTTTAGCTGGTTGCAGTAACTCAATATCGTAGCTAATCAACTCTTGGTACATTCTACAGTATGTGGACACCTAAATGTGTTAACATAGGTATTTGTGTCTATGTGTACATGTATGTATCTTGTTTCTGCATCAGGTAAGTTGTCCAACAACCTGTGAGTGTGGAATGACCGATTTGCAGCAGACAAAATGCTCACAACCCTCAGAAACCTCACCACTAGGACTGGACTTGATAAAAATAAACAAGATTAGACCCAATTCAATTGCAAAGTACTTCATAGCTGGTTTAGGAGACATAAAGAGGAAATGCCAAGTGATGGTCTACATAGACAAATAGAAATTAAAATCTCTTATGCAGGGCTGCTCACGTAAAGCAGCGAAACAAGACAACACAGAATGCATTAAGACCTCTTAGGTCTGGACAGGGTCTATGCCCAGAAAGATAACACCATAATCACCTCCTAGAAGGGCACTTTCCAACTGAGATATGTATCACCATTTTGATGAACGCAATATCCAATTAGGCAGTCATTTATTGTCTGGTGAGAGAGAGAGAATGAGTTCTGAGGGACTGCATAACTGCAGAGTTTCAAGAACATCATGCCAGAAGTCATTATGCCCTTCCCTATGCTGGCATTCACAGAGGCACAGGATGAAAAATACACTACTTGGCAAAAAGTATGTGGACACCCCATTCAAAATGAATGGTTTTTGGCTATTCCAGCTACACTCAATACTAATATGTGCATAAAATCAAGCATACATCCATGTAGGTTCTCCAAACATTTTTTTGTAGTGTGGGGCATACATTTTCTGTTCCTGGATGATAATGCCCTAGTGCACAAAACAAGGTCTATAAAGAAATTATTTACTGAGTCTGTTGTGGAATAACTTGACTGGCCTGCACAAAGCCCAGATCTGAACACCTTTGAGATTAACTAAAATTGGTGCCTTACCTCACAGTTGCTTGATTTACTCTCATTGTCTCAATGAGAGTAAATCCCTACAGCCATGTTTCAGCATCTTCTGGATAGCCTTCCCAAAAGAGTGAAAGATGTTATAACAGTAAATTGAAGGGCCTACTTCATATTAATGCCATGGTCATACAATTTAATGTTTAGCAAGCAGATATGGATGTGGTATTTGGTGTCCACATGCTTTTGGCCATGTAGTGTATGTACATTTTGCTTTCTGCCAGCCATAATTGAAATTGTGGACAAAGGATTTTATATCTGTCAATACTTTATCATAATGGTTATTATTATGTTTTTGCATAAGGTCTCTTGCATAAGATACTAAGGTCTCTGCATAAACTTAGACTTCTTTTTATCCCTGCATAATATACACCTTTTAAGCAGGTCAAAAGGACATGATTGGCAAAAAAGACATGTTGCAATAGGACAGATGTACTGCATATTTTTGGACATTTAGCATGTTTGATAAGTTAGTGGCATAGGTAATAGAATATACTCAGCTTAGTCCAAGCTCCTTTTTACAGATTGATTGAGAGCATCTCCAGAGGATGACAAGAGATAGCATTGTGCCGTAGTAGCACAATGCCAAAGAGAGATGCTTTCTTAGAAAGTCTGTGTGTGTTTATGCCACATAGTTTCTTTCTAGATCTGAGCCTGTTTGACAAACCCTTATTAGCCATGTGAACTGCCTGAGCTCACATCAGATTTGGGCCTGCTGGAAGTCCTTTTCTTTTTTTGTCCTGGTGTGTATGATGCAGAAGAGTGGTGGATTTGAACGTAAGAGCTAAGTATTTGGATATTTTCTTTTAAAGGTGAAGTTTGTAATTTCTCCACCACTTGCTTCACCAAACAGAATTGCAAATGACCCAAACACTCCCCCTGTCTGACATTGGTCGAATAAACAAATAGCCCCTTCCTTAACAAACACCATTTGTTGAGTCAATGTTGCTGTGCCAGTTCATTAAGTGATGAGCTGTTTCCTCACAAAAGTGTACTCAAGCATCTCCTCCATAGATATCCATTCAAAAAGAACAGCCTTCATTTGCTAACCTTGAAGGTTCTGGCCTCCCCATGGAATCCTGTCCCACTTGAACTGAAGCGATTTCATGTCATTCAACTACTCAGTGCCTGATTAGAAATCCCACATGAATGTAGTCTTAATCATGTGTATACATCAATTAATGTTGTGTAAGCTATATATAAATATACAGTATATATGACATATCACATGATATAACCAAAACAACAAATGGACAAATTAAATGTTTCTCTTTTTGTTGTCAGTTAGCATGCTAAATGCTAGCCTGTTAAGCTAACATTCCATCAAGTACTTCACATAATTATATCAAAACGTTAGATTTCATGCTTTATGATAATATATGTGTTAATACTGTATTTACTGACTGTATTAACGTGATCATCTGCAACAAACATTAGTAACAGACACGAATGGCTCACTTACTGTTGTCCCTGCACATTTACCTGGTTTTAGAGAAAGTATTTCACACATCATCTTACATTATAAGCACTAGTTTATCTCAAAACCATATGCAATTTAGTGCTGTAAATTACAGACTGTAACATGCTTAAAGAACAAATCTGTGTTAATTACAGTCTCCAGCAGAGCTACAGGTCTCCATTATTGCCCTGCTGAAAAACTGTTTATGGTCATATGACTATGTCTTGTGACATATTGTTGTATGCTATGTGACAGTATGAGCTCTAAAGCACTGGATCATCATATCATAACGAACAAGGAGGCATGGCAACTAGCTCCCAAAACTGTCACCATAGCAACAAAGTCACATGCAGAACGGCAACGCATGTTTACCAAAACTTATATCTAAAATAGTTTTGTGTGTGATAGTGCATGTGTGTTTTATTTAGGCGACCTGTTGGTGTAGCTTACATATTAATGAAGGTTTGTAAGTGATATAATTTGGTAAGTGAAAACAAATATATCTGAGATATCTGAGATTTATCTGCAGGCATGCACAGGTCTAAAAATTCACAGGCTTGCATCCTTTATTTTTCTCTTTGTACTGTATGTGTCTCATATTAATGTATTTCTTCCTTCAAACTCCCTTTCTCTCCATGTCTTTGTACGTATGTGTGTGTGTGTGTGTGTGTGTGTGTGTGTGTGTGTGTGTGTGTGTGTGTGTGTGTATGTGTATGATTCCTCTCTCATTTCTTCAACTGCTCACACCTACAGTAGCGGCAGCGGGTAATGTCTTGCTCTCTCTCTCTCTCTCTCTCTCTCTCTCTCTCTCTGCTCTTAATTCTTGTCCTGCCAAGTACACAGCCTTACTCTCTTTCTTTTTTGGACTTGTCTCTGTGTCTATCTGTAAGTCACCCATCTCTTTTTATCTGTCAGTGTTCCTGTGTTAAAGGGATAGTTAATCTTTTACTCATCTTTATGTTGTTCACAACTAATATGACTTTCTTCCGTGGAACACAAAAGGAGATGTTAGGCAGAATTACAGCCTCAGTCAGCATTCACTTTCATTGCATGGAAAAAGATACAATGAAAGTGAAAGGTGACTAAGATTAACATCTCCATTTGTGTTCCCAGGAAGAAACAAAAGTCATACAGGATTGGAGCAACATGAGTGTTAGTAAATAATGACAATATTTTTATTCTTAGAGCAAACTATCCTTTTAACTGTCTGTGGACGCTCAGGATTATTAATTCCATATAGTCCTTAGGGCTGATGGGGGGTGTGAGGGGCCCGTCACCTCTGCACCTCTCACTTTAATAGCACTGATCTGATGTTTCTTAGATTTTGGCCCCATTCTATATATTCAAAGTAATAAGCTGCATTGTGCTTTTTAGGTGTAGGTGTTGCTGAGGTGTATTGTATTGAGTAAATCATTGTACAACATCTCATTTACATAGTTTAGTGCTCAGTGAAGACTGAAGACGTTGCATTTAGCTTGCTGGTCACTAGATGCACATCTGCTTTCCATAGCACAACACAAGAGCAACTTGCAAATTCTGAAAATGTAGGAAAGCCTTCATATTTACTAGCTTTAGGGTGTTTCACACAATAGAGTGTAACAAGCCAATTTGTGAGTTTCCTGCTGAAAAAAAAAGACCAGCTTAGACCAGCATAAATTCCCATGGTGGTCTAGGCTGGTTAGTGCTAGTTTGGTGCTGGTTTAGATTGTGGACCCTGTTGTTCACCTACAAAACCTAGCTGGTGAAGCTGGTTGACCAAGGAAGTCTTGCTGGTTAAGGTAGTTAAGAGGACTGTTGGGGACACCAGCACACCTACATCCTACTGTATGCTGGGACCAGCATCCCAAACACAACATACTGTAGGCATGTGACCAGCAACACTGTTTTTTTTTTTGTTTGTTTGTTTGTTTGTTTTTTCAGCAGGGTATACTGTATAAAGGACTAGCTAATTTCAAGAAGCTCCTTGCCTCTGGAGTCAATGGATATGTGTTTTCAGATCCCTTATGTGTTTGCCAATGGACAACCCAAAAAAAAAAAAAGAAAAAAGAAAGAGGTTTGGCTGGGCATTTCTACTGTGGAGATGCCTGAGTCTGCTTTGTTGGTTCACGTTTCATGCAATGAAACCAGCCATTGTTTTTTGCAAAAAAAGGTACAGTGTTGGTTACAGCATGGGCACAGTACAGTGGATATTAGATCCACTGAGCGATGGTAGTTTTCAATACAGCATGAGCCACACTAGCAAATGTGTGTGTGTGTGTGTGTGTGTGTGTGTGTGTGTGTTTGTGAGGGATGGGAAGAGAGAGAGAAAGATTGTGTGCATGTGTTTAGAAGGTGTCTATCCTGTGTACTATGAGATAGGCTTGTCTGGTAACAGCAAGCTACTTTCTCAGTGAGGAGACACAGTGATGACGATAGGCTGAGAGTAAATGTGTGAAAGTAGCAGGCATGTTTCATTGTTTTAACAGCCAGAGCTACTAACTCACTCCTAAATCGTGTTCGTGCAAGATCAATTACCCATTTTGCCAACCACCTCCTGCCGTTTCACTTTCCAGCTGATTTTATTGTTTGTGTGTGTGTTCCTGTTAATCTGCAGAGGAAGCAGCAAGGGGAAAGACATCAGTACCATCAAGTCCCTGCGTGTGCTCAGAGTATTGCGGCCTCTGAAAACCATCAAGCGTCTGCCCAAACTGAAGGTATTGGGACCTCACCTGTGTGTTTCAATGTGTTTTCTCTCTGTGTTGACTGAGATTTGTTTTTGTGTTTTGTCTTTACAGTACATGGGCTATATTTCTTTTTTGTTATGTATTTGACCAAGCTGTTTTTTATTGTTTTGTCTGTTTTCAAGTAGCATTTTTATTTGTTTGTGTTTTGTTTTGTCATAGTGTTTTCACTGTTGCTTGTTAGCTTTATTCAACTGTTTTGTACATTTTCAAGTTGTGTTGGATTGTGTTTTGTCACTAAATGGGGCTTTATGTTCTGTTTAATCTGTTTTCTTTCTGTACTTGACTGGGCTGTTTTTAATTTTGTCTAGTTTCCGGTTGCATTTATTTCAGGCTCTGCTTGTGTTGTTTTGTTGTTCATTGTTGGTTGTTAGCTTTATTAAACTTTACTTCTCTATTTTGTATATTTTCAGGCTGTCTTTGATTGTGTGGTGAACTCTCTGAAGAACGTGTTGAACATCCTCATTGTCTACATGCTGTTCATGTTCATCTTCGCTGTGGTGGCTGTGCAGCTCTTTAAGGGCCGTTTCTTCTACTGTACTGATGAATCTAAGGAGCTTGAGCGCGATTGCAGGTGAGAGAAAACACACACACAAACACATTGACGGACAAAGACACTGGCATGTTTTTCTGATGTGTTATTATGTTGTTAGGGGCGAGTATCTTGTCTATGAGAAAGATAACGAAGTGAGGGCGCAGAAGCGGGAATGGAAGAAGTACGATTTCCACTACGACAATGTGCTCTGGGCCCTTCTCACCCTCTTCACAGTTTCTACAGGAGAGGGGTGGCCGCAGTAAGTAAACATCTCAATTCCTAGATGAAAAGAGACATTTAACCTATTTACATTTTAAAAAACAGTTCAAGCCAGGCTGGTTACGAGAGTTGGATTGTCTACCTGATTAGCAAGGCTGGTCAGGCTGGTCATTGTTTAAGGAGGGTTTTGGGTACTTATAAGCTGGTCAGGTTGGAGACCAGTTAGACCATCTTAAACCAGCTAAAACCAGCTTAGACTGGTTTAAGTTTTTTTTTTTTTTCAGCAGGGTATATGTTAGAACTTTTTACAATGATCTAAAAGATTTAAAGCTACACTTTGTAACCTCAGAAAGGGGGTGTACGTCATGGTGGGGCTGTGAGTGCGCACGCCTGGCCCCCAGTCGGGCTAATCAGCCGAGGAGAGGGATAAAGACAATCCATATGTGGCAGTTCGGGAGAGAGAGAGCCACACGCAGCTGCCGTGTGTGTATTTGTGTTTGTGTCTTTTTGTTTAAGTTTTTATTTAAATATTACTTTGATGGATCCTCCGGTCCCCTGTTACACATATCAATAAAATATCTTTCCTGTTGAATAAAAAAAAGCCATCTTTGGGTCGCTTTTAAATCCTTTCAGATCTTGGAGTTGTTGCCACTGAAAAGCCAAGCTGATGTTGATTCAGGTTTTATTACGGACTCTGTCGCTTTCCCTTTTTGCTCGTAGACTCTGCTCTGTTCGGGGGTTTCTTTGTTTTTTGCAACCGGTGATTCCCCAAAGGTTTGCCGTTTTGAATGATCTATGGTCAATTTTTCTCGTTCATTGTGACAACAAACTTTCAGCTTCAGCTACTCCCACACCATACATGCGCTACAGAAGCCGGAGCATATTTTCTCTGTGTATGGATATGACATCAACACGCACAGGCGAATGACATATGTATTCAATTTCCTGCAAAATCCATCCCAACAGCTCTAAAATATAAATTATTATTATAGGTTTATCAAAGTGTATTTGGGTAAAGACATGGTTTGGAAGATGGATTTTTGTTGCACTCTCTCATTAATAACATTTTGTTATTTTTTTAATAAAAAAAATTACATAGTGTAGCTTTGATTTAGTAGTACCATACTGCAACAATTCACCAAATGCCTCCTGTTCTCACCGCTCTCCAGGGTGCTGAAACATTCAGTGGATGCGACCTACGAGAATCAGGGCCCTAGCCCAGGTTACCGGATGGAAATGTCCATCTTTTACGTGGTGTACTTCGTGGTCTTCCCCTTCTTCTTCGTCAACATCTTCGTAGCTCTTATTATCATCACCTTCCAGGAGCAAGGAGACAAGATGATGGAGGATTACAGTCTGGAAAAAAATGAGGTGAAAGACATAGTGGACGGAAGGTTTTACAGGCACAAGATCAGTTTAGCTCATTTGTATGCATATCACTGGCATTTATCTCATTTGTCAGGTACATCATGTCAGATGATTGTTGTTTCCTAACCTCACTGTATCTGTTCTGTTTTCAGAGAGCCTGTATAGACTTTGCCATCAACGCCAAGCCGCTGACACGTCACATGCCCCAAAATAAGCAAACATTCCAGTATCGCATGTGGGAGTTTGTGGTGTCTCCTCCATTTGAATACACCATCATGGCATTGATTGCGCTCAACACCATTGTCCTTATGATGAAGGTGTGGATCCTTAGTACACATTAGAGCACTCTCTGAGAGCATACATTTTTTGTGTGAATGTGTATGATTTTGTTATACATATACATATTTTGTGTTTAGTATGATGGAGCAACACTAACCTATGAAGGTGTGTTAGCCAACCTGAATATAGTGTTCACCTCACTTTTCTCCATGGAGTGTTTACTGAAGATCATTGCATTTGGAGCACTGGTGAGTGTAAATTTTTCTTATGCTAAATTGAATGTATGTATGTGCGTATGTACCTGATTTATGTACCATTCGATGGAATGGGGAAAAAATAAAGTATGAATGAATGTTGCACAGGCAGATTTACAAAGAGATAGAGGGTGAAAGAGAGGGAGAGAGACCAAAGAAGTAGCATTCTGAAGAAGATGAAAAAAAGTGCTGGGACATGGAAATGTGCCACAAAAAGGAAGAAATGGTTGTAGTCAGCTAGAAGTCGTGCTGGCAGGAGATGCACATGAAGATAGGAAGCTGGAGGGCACATTGATGTAATTAGGAGGGGAAAATGGAAAAAGAAAGACAGACTGAGACAGAAATGAAGAGAGAGAGAGTGAATTGGCCTTGACAACGCATGATGGCAGAATAAAAGATGATGTAGTGGAACTGTTACATGCACACACACAATTAAATAAGGAAATAGCTGTGTCTAGGATGAATTCTCAAGCTCTCGGCACTGGTGCCTGTGTTCCCATGCATCTGGTGTATAGAATGGCCCTAATGCACTCTTTTCCTACAGGCCCTCACATGGCAAGCTCACAAAAGGCCCTAATATTCAGCATCTGTGCCATCAGTCCTCTAGGCATCCACCCTTTCTGTAGCAGAGAGAGAAAACGAGGGGGAATAAGTGCAAAAGGGGAAGGGGAAAGAGAGCACAAGAGAGTGAAAATAAATCCTTTGCTCCTTTTCCTGTCTGCCGGTCACTGGGATTATGTGAATGATAGTGGTTGTGTCCGAAAGCTGAAAAATGTTGCCTTCTCCGTCAGTATATGAAGGACGGAAGGCAACAAGGCAGGATTCAATTCAATGTTTGGGGATCTTAAACTAGTTACCTTTGTAGGTATCTTCACACATAAAACACTCTGTTAAAGGGGTCATGACATAAACAATCAAATTTTCCTCAATCTTTTGATGTATTATAAAAACATACTGTAAGTTTCAGAACCCAAAACTTCCTCCTCACTGCTAAAAGAGCATTTGTTGAAACCAAGCTGCCAAAATGACTTGTTCTCTACTTCCTCAACATTGTGATGTCACACTGTGGTAGACATTTGTATCTGTCCACCTCCAAAGGCATACATTAAAGCCTACTTTAACATATCAGCTCCTTAGCCCGCCTAGTAGTGATAAGCAGTGAGGATAAGATGGCAAGGAAAGATCAGGTCAGTCAAGAGCAGAGAGCCAATCATAACAGTGGCTGTTTACTGTCAGGTCTTAAAGGACAAACAGCACCAAAATGGAGCGTTTCTGACAGAGGGTCAGAATGAGGGTGGAAAATTATCATGTTTTACAAATATGACTGTTTTTGTGCAGAAAACTTTACTAATACAACCCCAATTCTTTTGAAGTTTGAAAATGCTAATAAAAACAAAAAGGAGTGATTTGTAAATTAAATTTACCCTTTGCTATATTGAAAGCACTACAACTACACATTATATGATGTTTTACCTTGTGAATTTATTTATTTTTTTTTGTATATATATATATATATATATATATATATATATAATGTACAGTCAATCAGATGATTGCAACACACTCCAAAAAAGACGAGACGGGCAATTTAAGACTAATAACAGTTTGACGAGTTGAAATAACAAGGCACTGTGAAACAGGAGATGTTAAACAGGTGAGGCAATTGTGTCATAGTATTTAAGAAGCCTCTAAAAACAGCCTAGTCCTTCAAGAGCAAGGATCATTCGAGACTTGTCAATTTGCCAACAAATACTTCAGCAAATAATCCAGCACTTTGAGAACAATGTTCTCCAAAGACAAACTGGAAGGATTTTGGGCATTTCACCCTCTACAGTGCACAATATAGTTAAAATATTCAAGAGATTTGGTCAAATCTCGATATGTAAAGGGCAAGACGAAAACCACTTCTGAATGTGCATGATTTCTGATCCCTCAGACATCACTGTCTTAAAAAAAACATCATTCATCTGTAATAGATATCATGAACATGGGCTTGGGATTACTTTATTAAACCTTTGTTAGTCAACACCACTCGCTGCTGCATCCACAGATGCAAGTTAAGACTTTACTATGCAAAGCAGAAGCCCTACATCAACACTGTCCAGAAGCGCTGCCGACTTCTCTGGGCTCTTTCTCATCTTAGATGGAAAGTAGAACAGTGGAACTGTGTTTTTTGGTCTAATGAGTCCACATTTCAAATAGTTTTTGATAAACGCAGCCGTCGTGTTCTCCGGGTCAAAGAGGAATTGGGCCATCCAAGCTGTTATCAGCATCAGGTCCAAAAGCCAGTGTCTGTATGGGCCAGGGGTGTGTCAGTGCCCTTGGCATGTGTAACTCGCACATCTGTGAGGGCACCATTAATGCAGACAGAAATGTACAAATTTTGGAGTAGCATGTACTGCCATCTAGCACCGTCTTTTCCAGGGACATCCCGGCATTTTCAGCAGGACAACTTCAAACCACATACTGGCCATATAAGCAGAGAGTGTGGGTGCTAGATTGGCCTGCCCACAGTCCTGACCTGTCTCCAATTGAGAATGTGTGGCGCATTATGAAGCGCACAATACGACAACAAAGACCTCAATTGTGCAGCTGAAGACCTACATAATGGATGAATGGGGGAAAATTCCACTTTTAAAACTTAACAAACTTGTGTCTTCAGTGCCTAAATGCTTAATAAGTGTTTTTAGAAGAAATGGTGATGTTTCACAATGGTAAACACTCGACTGTCCCAAGTTTTTGGAGCATATTGCAATCATCTGATTTGAAATTACTGTACATAAAAATTTTTTAAAAAAACAATTTTTTAAAAGAAATTCACAAGGTAAAACATCATATAATGTTTAGATGTAGTGCTTTTAATATAGAAAAGGGTGAATATAATTTACAAATCACTCCTTTTTGTTTTTATTATCATTTTTCATACTGTCCCAACATTTTCAGATTGGAGTTGTAAGTGAACCTCAAGGAACATATTAAAATTATAAAACAATTGCATGACCCCTTTAAAGGTATAGTTCACCCAAAAATGAAAATTCTGTCATCATTTATTCACCCTCATATTGTTCCAAACCCGACTTTCTTTCATGGACCACAAAAAGTGATGTTAGGCAGAATCTTAGCCTCAGTCACCATTCACTTTCATTGTGTGGAAAAAAAGATGCAATGAAAGTGAATGGAGACTAAGACTAAGATTCAACATCTCTTTTTGCGGTCCATGAAAGAAAGAAAGTTTTCAAGTTTGGAACAACATGACAGTGAGTAAATAATAACATAACTTGTATTTTTGGGTGAACTATCCTTTAAGTCTCAGGCACAGCCTGTGTGTGTGTGTGTGTGTGTGTGTGTGTGTGTGTGTGTGTGTGTGTGTGCGTGCGTGTGCGTGTGCGCCAAGCCTAATCCTCATTTAAACCAAATAACACACACATCTGTGACCTCTTACCACAGAACTACTTCAAAGACGCCTGGAACATCTTCGACTGTGTGACTGTACTTGGCAGCATCACTGATATTTTAGTCACAGAACTAGGGGTAAGTGTGCAGCAGAAGGGCTGCCATCTGTGTGTACATATGTGTGTGTTTGTTTGTTGATGGATGTGTGCCTGTATGTATGCTTGTGTGTTTTTCCATATTTGTGTGTGAGTATGTGTGTGAGAGAGAGATACTCTCAGCAGGATCTTTTCATGCTCACTGAGGTGTAAGGGACTCCTAAAAGTCTTATATAATCGTGCCAGTTGGCGTGTGAGGCAGATCAGTGAGCCAGTGGTGCTCAGTAGTGATGGGGTTCTGTTACTCTTCCTACTTCATCATTTATCCCCAAGCCAGATCAAACAGACCTACCACAATGGGTGGTTAGGGCTGCAGTTAGGGCTGCATGATTATGACAAAAGTCATTGTCGATTATTTCCCTTGATATTGTAATTGCGATTAATTTCGCTTAATAGAATTTACATTAAATACTTATTTTGGGTGGATCAACTGCATGCCGTATTCTTTAAGCTGGCTACACATCAACAGTCAACTTTACTTTGGCTCTTTTAGAAGCATAAAAAGAAAGCTGTTATTCAAATTTTAAATAAAATATACACAGAAACGAGCAATGGACATATCTCTAATTGGTTAAAATGATCAACCACTGAAAAAAACATGTTAAAAATTAAATGGAAATGTTTGACCTAACATAGACCTATAGACTGCCCTAACTCACACTTTTCACGATTACTTAATTGTAGCAGCTGTAATTGTAATTTTGATTATTTATTTGATTAATTGTGCAGCCCTAATACCAGTACAAAGACCATCAAATCTTTATTGTTCTGTTGAATCTGTTAAACATATACTGTACTTGGGTAGTTAACATGGAACATGTTCATTAGCTTATAAGACTTTAGGGAAAAATTGTATATGAATATAAGGTGTCACTGTTTCTTTTTATTTATTTATTTATTTTTTTTTAGTTTTTTTACAGTTTTAATCTCATATTTGCTTTCACTAGATTATTTAAAATGGTCCAGCAGTGTGACAAATGAATTTTTAAAAGTACAAGCATTCCTTGTAGTCTCTCAGTTCATAAGAGGTCTTGAATGCTGCATGCGTACTAAGTATAAAGATTAACAAAATGCTGTTTGAAATAGTCTTAGTTTAGGACAGTGTTTCTTAACAGGTGGGTCATGACACAAAAGTGGGGCACAGGTCTGTTCGGATAGGATCGCAGATAGCAGGGAAAGAATAAGCCATGGCTCTCACTTTTTAAAATTTTCGGTGGCTACCCAAGTGAAACTTAAGGCTGCCGAGGCAAATTTGATGATAATCTCGCTTTCAGCGCTTTATATGCGCTAAAGGCTTCTCATCTGCAATGCAATATTTTTATGGTGTGTCGCCACTTAATGTCCAATGTAAAATCTGGGTCCAGAAGAAAAAACCAGTTGAGAACCACTGGTTTAGGATGTGGCAAAATTCTGACACAATGATTAACTAGATTAACAAGATTAACTGAACATGTGAAAGGATGTGTGTGTGTGTGTGCGTGCGTGCGTGTGTGTGTGTGGGTGTACATGTTTATACTACTGTGACGAGGAGGAGGGTGGGACCAGGCCATGAGTGCACATGCCCGGCCTCCAATCGGGCTAATCAGCCGAGCAGAGGGATAAAGACGAGCCAGATGTGGCAGTTCGGGAGAGAGAGCCACACGCAGCTGTCGTGTGTGTGTTTATGTTTGTGTCTTTTTGTTTAACTTTTCATTAAATATTACTTTGATGGTTCGTCCGGTTCCCACCTCCTCCTTTCCCATTTTAATCCCCCCAAATGTCCCCACAAGGATAGTAAAGCCTGAGGGAAATGGCTTATAAATACATACTAAACAAAGGGGGGGGGGGGTTGTGAAAAAAGTACAAATGCAGAAAGGTGGTTAGGGTTAGGGGATAGAAATTATCATTAGATCTGTATAAAATCCATAAAATGCATGGAGAAGTCTATGGAGAGTCCTCACAATGATATAAAAACAAGTGTGTATGTGTGTGTGTGTGTGTGTGTGTGTGTGTGTGTGTGTGTGTGTGTGTGTATGTGTGTGTGTGTGTGTGTGTGTTTCTTGATTTCGCAGCAGACCATCAGCACCTATCAGTTGTACATGCACTTTAAGACTTTGATATCTTCTATTATTTCTTCTAATAGACTTTGAGATGCTTAAAGACCCCATGAAATGGTTTATTTCCTGTTGAAACAGGAACAAGGGGCGAGATGTACTGAAGGACTTGAAATAGTAAATAGCCTTTAGTTTATTTCATAAACCCGCAAAATCATGATTTAGTACTCGCTATTGCTAGTTAGTGGCAGGTTGTTTTGGGTGCATTCTTGTTGTAGTGAGTTTATTGTGCAATATTTGTGCAAGTAATCAGTATATTTGATCCATTTTGCTAGAAGAGAAGAACTGTAATGTGATATTAAAATTGTTTTTTAAATTAAATTAAATTAAATGCTTATCTCTTTTAAAAGTGAAATGGAGGAAAAAAGAAAACGAATAAAAATTGTGAATAAAGGTTAATTTCAGTATAGCATATTGATTGCCTCAAAACTGATACGCAGATTAAAAGCCACAACATTTTTCTGAAAACTATTTTGATTTCATGGGGTCTTTAATGTGAAATTGTGATCAACTGAAATGCTTTATAATATGATATTAATACACAGTGATTCCTTAGTTTCAGGTCCAATTCTGTTTCTAGAGATCTACATTTCTGCAGAATTTAGTTGCATACCTGGTCTAACAGTAGTTGATAAAAAAGTTTAGAACCAAACTCTTGGAGATTAGTTACATATCCAGTAAGAGGACTGACCACCCAGTTCTAAGGCATTTATGACAAATTATGTATTTATTAAAAATAGCATGCTAACAATTCAGGCTCATTTGAAAGGTTATGAAATAAAAATGTAAAAAGTAAATGATTTTTTCACCTATAATTTATCTTTTATTAAACGACAGGTTTGTTATTATATATGTATAATGATAATTCATTTCTTGTTTTATCTTTTTTTACATGCTTTCTTTAAACTCTTCTTTGTGGCGGCTTCGCCATCTGATGACTCCATCCAATCAAAATGCACTATGAATCTCTATGTGTATATCCATGACCTGACCTGGCCAATCACAATGGTTGCTTTATCAACCTTCAAAAATACTGCTATAAACCATGCTTCTGCAACACCTACATGTAGATGGTTTGTAATTAATTTTATTTTTTATTTATTTATTTTTTTTTTTTTTGGAGTACAGTGCATCTATTGCATCTGTTTCCCTATGGCTGACGGTGACGATGATGATGATGATGCATGCGCTCGAATCAGGATTACTTTTCACCCCTGCCTGTCTGATAATGTGACACTGCCTAATTATGCCTGTGTAACACACACAGTTGAGATGTTTCTCTGCAGGTCTCCTAAATGCATGTTGCAACTTTTTCCTTTTTCTGAAACATTTGTGATTTTATGTTTAAAAAAAACACTGCACTTTCAGTCATACAGACATCCAAAAACATCAACACACACATGCGCTAACATACAGATGACATCTAAGCAATGTCAGTAGGTCAGTTGTGTAGGGGGAGTTAAGTCCACCTTAAACCCAAATTCTAGTCCTGTTTCCTTGTATCAGTATCTCTGTGTGGCCTAAAGGACACAAAACCGTCATTTCTCATCTTACAATTCAAACAAAAACACTGTTTAATCTCCTTAACATATTAGTGATCTTTACTGTATACAGGTCTGAGCATTTCCTGTCCTATCCCCACAATCACTATTAATAAAATTGCTAAAAGGGCTACAAAAATACAAAGGTTTAGCAATCCTGACTGCAATCTGTCCTTTAACCCAGCATGTGTCCCTTTTCTTTGCTAGTGCCCTCTGTTGGTCATTGTGTGCTATTAGTGTGGGTTGGCATGATTCCACTTGAGCTGTGAGCTTGAAATCTAAAGATCAGTGCATTTGGTTGACTGAAGCAAGAAGTTAGGGTCTATGCACTCCCTTCACTAATGATTATGTTTAGGCTCTTTTACAATTTTATTTTATTTTAGTTTATTATAATTTTGAATGAGTTGCTGCCCCTCCCCCTCTCTTTCTGACTTTTCCCCTTTTCTTCACCACTGGATATGCCAAGCCTGTTCAGTCTTGCCAGTTTGATTCCTGTTTTCTGGTTTCTCTTCATTGGTTTAGTAGTTTGCTTTTGTCTTTTTTTTTTCTTTTTTTTTTATTATTTGTTCACTAATCGAATGTTTCAGACGGACATGCTTTACTTTTTCTTTTTTCACCCCTCTTAATTTACCTCTCCTCTATCTGTCGGCCCCCCAATCTTTGATTCACTTTCTCTCTGTTTTTCCTTCTATGTTTTTAGAACAACTTCATAAATCTGAGTTTTCTAAGGCTCTTCAGAGCTGCTCGTCTCATTAAGTTGCTCAGGCAGGGTGAGACCATACGGATCCTGCTCTGGACCTTCGTCCAGTCTTTCAAGGTAAAACACACACAGACATACACAAGCAGTGTGCAGCCACACTGTACTTTGAGATATTAATAGACTGTGTTTGACAGCATACAGCTGCAATTTTGTCTTGTAAACAATATTTTGACAATAAAATGCAAATTTCTCCTCAGATTGACAATAACAGACGGTTGGTGTTCACTCACATTTAACATTTGTTGATTTTGACTTATTTACTGTGTTAAGGCTCTGCCGTATGTGTGCCTACTCATTGCCATGCTGTTCTTCATCTATGCCATCATTGGCATGCAGGTGAGTATGTGAGAAAGTGTGGCAGGCTGCTCGGAAAATAATGAGAATGAGTAAATGGGTTTATTTTAAGTTGGTGGGCAATATGATGGTGGGTTTATGCTGGAGTGCTTTTTGTGTTTTACAGCTGTTTGGGAACATTGCGATTGAGGAGGATAGTGAGAGTGCCATTAACTTACACAACAACTTCAGGACTTTTTTCCAGGCCCTTATGTTGCTCTTCAGGTGTGTGCGCATCACAAACTGGGTCTGTTGAATGTGTTGGTTACATACACTTATTATGTAACCAACTACATTAAGTGTGGCTCATATAGTTCCTACAATCTGGAAAACCTGGAAATATTGTGATACTTTAAAATAGTGATTTACAGGCCTGAAAAAAAGAAATATATTTTATCATATTATTTTTATTGAAAATTAAAAAATATAATTTTTCCATGACCATACTAGAATGATTTCCAAAAAGAAATCCTTAACTGGTAATCGCAAACAAATGGAAATGCTATTGAAAATTCGTAGAATTTCATTAGTTAAAAATGTTCAACTCTTTGTGTTTTGCAGGAGTGCTACAGGTGAAGCATGGCATGATATAATGCTGTCATGTCTGGGAAAGAAGGAGTGTGATCCTCTCTCTGGAAACACGGAGGCAGAATGTGGAAGCGAGTTTGCCTACCTCTACTTTGTCTCCTTTATCTTCCTCTGTTCCTTTCTGGTGAGAACCACAGTACTACTGTTTCTCTTATGTTCCTCTCTTTCTGTTTAAAGTGTTGAGAAATAGCACAACCTTGTTTAGTTGTGACACTCAGAGTGTCCCCTCAGACCTGTGATTTATATACGTGTAGATGCTGAATCTGTTTGTGGCTGTGATCATGGATAATTTTGAGTACCTGACACGTGACTCCTCTATCTTGGGTCCCCATCACCTGGACGAGTATGTGAGGATCTGGGCGGAGTATGATCCAGCAGCTTGGTGAGTCCATATTCAACACACATAAACACAATCTCTTCAAATTACCATCTTGTACAAAATATACTAATGCTAAATATACTCAGACTACTTATGAATTTGAAACATTACCATAAATAGTCAAGTTGTAAATTAATTAATCTCAAAGCTGCACTACGTAACTTTGTGCTCTCAAGCGACATCTGTGGTTGAAACTTAAAATTTTCAAAAACTTCCAATTTGTGGAAGAATACATTACGTCAGACGTGTTTCGGCTCCGCTCTTCTGGTGGATGAAACTCCCAATTGGAGCTTACCTTGACATCACATGTGAGTGATCATGACTGGAGCCGGAGTCATAACGTGCTATTTTCATGTTGATATTATGTTATACGATTAAACATTTGAAACGGAAATATTACTTCTTTGATGAAGATAATCAACACTCTTATTTACATATTTGATTGAATTTTACACTTAAATTGCTTTTCTGACACTACACTGAAAGCACTTTTAAATAGAGAACAGGAGACTCTCCTCAGCCACCACCACTATATCTTAATATGATTATTCAAGTGTTTCATCTACTATTCATGTTTGAATTGTACTACCATTTTCAATTTAAGAGGTTAAACTCATGATATGGCTGATATGAGTTCAATAGAAGACTTTATTTTTTTTATACTATATTGTCCAGCCTCAGTTACTACAAAAGCATGTCTATTCAATGCACACAATAACACATAAACTAAAAACATAAAACGCCGATTCAATAATGATGTGGATAAAATATACTTTATTAAATGTAAGAATAATATGCTTAAATATGCAATATAACAATTACAAGAAGTCAATTTCAGAAGTCATACATACTAAACATTCACAGTAACACCGGACAACATAGATACATTGTGATTGGTTTACACACGAGTAATGTTCGATTCATAAAAGCATGACAAGCAATTTTAGCTTCAAAAAGTTAGTAAACAACTTTGCCAAAAAGATAACAGATAAACATCCATCTAGACTGCAACAATGCTGTCCTGAACTGTGTGAGTGTTACTGAACTGAGTTGAACAGCGTAGTTTCTCCAGACGGAACACGAGACAGCCGGCACTTCTTTCCTGTGTGTGCGGACATGACGTAATGATGCAAGGATGAACGTCATAAACCAGCGATTTCATGCCAAATTGAACCTGACAGCTCAAAATACAAATCATTTTTATTGGCTTATATTACTGAATCAGGGTGAGGAATGTACATTGTTTTGAACACTGATTGTTGATGTACTCAATCAATAATGGCAATTTGTTCATTTTTAACCAAAAAATCTTACATAGTGCAGCTTTAAAAATTATTTTGATTAAAAACATATCTAAAGTCATTGTATCTATGTATTAATTCATAATCCATTTTGGCAGTATTACAGCGGTTTGCAAGTTACATGTTTCTTAGCAATTTATGGATTTTCTTCCTGAAAATCAACAAGATGAGACCATACAATCTTTTATAATACAAGACAAAACAATCTTTTATAATACGTAGTATATAGAATGCAGACTTGACAAAAACATTGGAGAATTTTTCCAACGATCTGGCAAAAAACAAAAACATTCTCACCACAACCTTATGAATGTTTTTTGGTTCAGAAGTTTACTGGACAAACCCTTTTAAGAGGCGAAATACAAATTATTTTTTTGTGTGAAAGGCCATTTTTACTGTATGTATCTATTCATTTTCACACATGTAAATAAAGCATCAGTCCTATATAACGGAACACACTGGCCTTCTCTTATGTGTTCAACTGGAGCTCTTCTTTTTTTGACATCAATATAGAGCCATGGCCTGTGGCACAATCTTAAATGTACAGAGCCTGGCTTCAAAGTATCCTACCTTGGACCAAACAGAGTGAAGAATATCACAGCACCAGCTGAGAGAAAGGGATCAAGGATTTGAGCTTCTCAGCTCTGTTAAAATCCATTAATTCCCCCAAACCCTCCTACGTGCTCCTCTGTGAGTCCCAGTCCTCCCAGTCTGGAATACTGTATACTGCAAGCAAAACTTACTGTGCCAGCCCCCCTCCCTTCTACTGAACATGCTAAGTTTCCTGGTATCTGCATTCCAGTGACTGTCACCCTAATATTGTGCATTAGACAACAACTTAGGTGGAAAACAGAGAGTAAATCAGATATTCAGAGAGGACTAAATCTCAGTTCAGTAGGATTAAAGCCTTTTTTACTGAAGGACATATGCTGATAAGATGAAGGAAAGCAACTAGGGACAAGGGACATATTTTATTTGTAAAAAATAAATTAAAAAAATCAAACAGTCAGTAAGAAATAAAGGAAGGAAGGAAGGACGGCAGCACAGAAATGAACAAATAAAGGAAAGAATAAACAGGAAGGAAGGAAGGCACAAAAAGAAGCAAGCAAGAAAGGAAGGAAGGCACAGAAAGGAAGAAATGTTGGAAAAAAGGAACAGGAAGGAAGAAAATAATGAAAGAAGGAACAGGAAGGAAGGAAGAAATAAAGCAAGGAATGAACGGATTGAAATGAATATATAAAGGAAGGAAGGAAACAATGAAGGAAGGAAGGCACAGAAAGGAAGAAATAAAGGAAGGAGTTAACAGGAAGGAAGAAATAAAAGAACAGAAAGATAGAAATAAATCAACGAAGGAAGGATGGAAGGAAGAAATAAAGGAAGGAAGGAAGGAAGGAAGGGAGAAAAGGAAGGCACAAAAAGAAAGAAATCCAGGAACAAAGGAACGTGAATGAAGGAACAGGAATGAAGAAATAAACTAACGAATGAACAGGAAGCAAAATGTAAATGGAGTGAACAGGAAGGAGGAAGTAATGAACAGAAGGGAAGGAAGGAAGGAAGGAAGGAAGGAAGGAAGGAGTGAACAGAAAGGAAGAAATAAAGGAAGGAAGGAGTGAACAGGAAACAAGGAATTAAGGAAGGAAGAAACAGGAAACAAGGAGTGAAAGGAGATAATCAGAAGAGAAATAGAGACTGCTGAAGAACAGTAAAATTGAGGTGTGTGAAATGACCAGGCCTAGTCCAGCTGCAGCCAATGAATTTTGGCAACACAAACGGGTGATGAGCAAATAAGAAAATGATTTGTGTGTGATTCTGTTGTTCTCTTCCTGTTTTTGTGCTCTTCATCCTGCCAATGTCTCTGTTCTGAGTTGTGTTCTCTAACTTCCCTGTATTCTTCTTACAGCGGGCGCATTCATTATAAGGATATGTACAGTTTATTGCGAGTTATCGACCCCCCTCTGGGCTTAGGCAAGAAATGTCCTCATAGGGTGGCCTGCAAGGTTTGACTTCCACTTAAAAATTAATATTACCTGCTAGCATCCAGAATGCAATGAATGTCGCTTACCTCCTCTTCTTTTCTTTTCAATAATGTTTTTGTACTCTCACCATTTCTACTTGCATCTGATATGACAATGAGAATGTGCAGGACAATGCCGACACTTATAGGAGCATGATATGTACTGTACTAGTTTGTATGAACAAGCAAAAGAGAAAATAAACTAAAGTGAAAGCCAAAAAGAAAAAAGAAATCAACCATCTTTGATGTTTTGTTTGCTTGCTGTTGAGGCACGGCTAGGCCTAGCTGGTATGGTAGTGTGCATTGTTCTGGGTGGAGGGGGACAGAGACTGCATTGACATAAAATTCATTATAATGCCCTGTCAGCAGTGGGACTTTTCGCCTGTTCTAAAACCCCCCTGCTCTTCTATGCAACCTGTTCCATTTGCATAGAACATTGTTTTAGCACTCAGATGTTGAGCCCCCCCCCCAACCACCACCACCACCACCACCACCTCCACGACCCTTAACCCCCCTATAAACTGATCATCAGTCAAAAGGCAGCCTAGTTTACCAAACAACTCCTTTCCTCCAACCGAATAACCTTCTGTTGTTCTGTTCTGTTCTCCTCCTACCCCTCCCCTCCCACTTCCCTCTCTCAACTTCCCAATCACTACTTTTTTATTTACTCCTTTTCCTCTTCTCTTCTCTTTCTCCCTCCCCCATGCACATTTTGTTTGTTTTTGTTTTATTTTGGTTGCCCAGTGGCAGAATCAGTTACAGGGATATGTATGAGATGCTCAGGCACATGTGTCCTCCATTAGGCCTGGGGAAGAAGTGCCCTGCACGGGTTGCCTACAAGGTAGAGGGCCCCCGAGTGGCCAGCGCTGTGTCTGTACTGTTGGTGTTTTTCTTTTTATTTCCTCTCCTTCTTTTTCTCCTTCGTTATCTGACGGAGGCCGCTATTGTGATTCTGGTGGCAGGGTCGTGTTTGAGGGTGTTAGACTCAGGCGGGCTCATCCACAGGGAAGCGGGAACGGACAAACTTCCCAGCACTTTTGCACCATATGAAGACATACACAAATACCATACACACCATAAACACACTGACACCTCTGTTACACACCCATATAGCTTAAAGTCCAGGTGTTTGAAAATTACAAAAGATGAAACGTGAAGGTAGTTACAGTTAAAAGTTACAGATTTGTTCTTTATGGTCTACATTATTAATTATATGTTTACATTAAAGCAAAATGCTTTAATGTACAGCAGTGATGAATCAAAGAATTTCAGGAGTTTCATGATCGTATGATACAACTGAAACACATTTGCTTGCAGGATATTCATATAATCACATACACACATACACTCTCACAAACATGCCCACTTGTGTGTGTGCAGCAGTGGTTGGAAGAGCTGCAGGACTTCAGTCCTCCAAGTCCCTCAGCTCTGTGGATGCCGCTCTCTTAGGGACTCTTTCCTCTTTGGACCAGCTCTTTGTCTCTCTCTTTTCATTTATACACACACATGCAACAACACACATGTAATTATTGGGTAGTATTAAGGCACAACAATAGAACAAAATACAGCTTTCTCTCAGATAGAGTTATTTTGTCAATGCAGTTCTAATCTGTTTCCAGCCCCTCCTCTTTACATTCTGCCAATCATATGCATGTCCTGCCTCCAGTGTCACTGGCCCCTCCCACATGTAGGGACACTCCTCCCCCTTTTTGTGATTACTATTATAGGATTCTTTCTCTTTCTTTCTTTCTCTCTATCTGCCTCTGTCTGTCTGCAACTGTACACTGACATTTCACCCTTTAGTCAGCTTCTATCTCAGACTGATTAAACAACAGTCAAAAAGAGCAGAAAAGGAGATCAGTGCCCTTAGTTAGACCACGCCACAATTTCTACATCATTTCTCTTAACAACTCTGTGAGCAGATCTATTTTCTCTTTCTTCTGCCCTGCCCCTTCCTACCCTTCATTTTTCTCTGTCCCATTTGAACACTCTTTTTGTTGTCAAGTAAAATGTCTTGCTCTACACAGAGTGTTCAGTGATGTCCACTGTTGTAAACTTCCTTTTACCCTGCCAGTTTTTCTGGTGTTAATGGCAGACCAACAGTTAACCTCCCATTGTTAAAGGGACAGTTCACCCAAAAATGAAAATTATTTTGTCATCTACTCACCCTCGTTTTATTCAAACCCTTATGAATTACTTTCTTCTGTGGCTATATTTTCCATCCAATGAAAGTGAATGGTGACAAAGAACTGTCAAGCTCTAAGAATGACAAAAAAGCACAATACATGTATCATAAAAGTAGTCCATACAACTTGTGTGCTATATTCCAAGTCTTCTGAAGTCATACAATAGCTTTGTGTGAAAAGCAAACTGAAATTCATGTCATTATTCACTAAAAAACTCCCACTGTATATCTAAAATTTCATTCACATGATCTGAATATTCACGTATTTAGATTTGATGTGTTAGGATCAGCTACAAGACCAATGTTTGGCATAGTTCATATCAAATCTGTGAGCCAACGTTTGGCATACTTCATATCAAACCTGGTGTGACACATTTTAATGCACCAAATTAGAAGATGCGCAAATGCAAATTACATTTTGGAGCTGTGTTGGAGGAAATTTTAGTTAATTGACTTAAATTTATTTTCCTCACACAAAGCTATCGTATGGCTTCAGAAGACTTGGAATGTAGCACATGAATTGTATGGACCAATTTTAAGCTGCTTTCATTGTGCTTTTTGTCCTTTTTGGAGCTTGCAAGACCCTAGTCACCATTCACTTGCATTATATGGAAAAAAGCAGTAGGAACATTCTGTTAAACTTCTCCTTTTGTGTCTCCAAAAAACAATTGAGTCATATGGTTATGGAACAACATGAGAATGAATAGACAATGACATTCTTGGGTATTTAATATTGGTGTTCTCCAACCTGAGAGCCCCAACCCACATTCCCTGTTCTGCTTATGTCACTTCCTGTCTTATGGGGTTTGTTTTTTCACCCTGTATCCTCAGTGGAATAAACAGTGACAACAAACATTGCATTCACCCCCATTCTCCCTGTAACACATTAGGGCCCAAAAACAGGATCACTCTCTAAAGAATGAACCACCCTTTGTGGTGGTAGGGCTTTCTTTTCTTATATTTTCTCCTTTGGTCCTTAGCTTCCTTCATGTAGTTTTCAAGCTCTTTTCAAATTTGTTGTCCGCTTTGTTACTGTCTCTGTTTTGTCTTCTCCCCTCCCCATTCGTCACCACCATCTTCTCCATTAATACTCTTTCTGTAAAAGCTGTCAGCCCTAAACAAAACACTGCTCCAGTATTCCTATCTGTCAGCCCACTGCTTTTCTCCTTCCCATCTTTAACATTAAAGTACTTCCCTCCAGCTTAATTGTGCAGTAGGTAGCCGAATCCTCACTGTTACTAGCTCGTCCTCTTCACAACAAAAACTCACAAAACCATCCCCCTTTTTTTTTTCTAGAATGCTGCTCTAACCTAAACCAATAGACTGCACCCATCTTTTTGCATTGAGAGACCAGAGAATCTGGATCGAGCACTTGTTTTATCCAGTAGCCCATCTATGATTGAGTCTCAATGACAACAACCACTACTAAACCTAAATGAATGAGCTGAAATGAACCAACTAGATGATGCTTTCAGTGTTGGCTGCTCTGTTGCTTGTCCTGTGATGCATGTGACTGCATGCTGGGAAAGTGGGAAAGGGAAGGGGTGGGGGGGGCATGTTTGTTCTGGGATGAAGTGGGAGGGGAAAACATCGGGTAACGTGGTTGATTGCATAGCAGAGGGTGTCACAGTAATAAGAGAAAGCCACATGGTCACAGTTGTGTGAGGTAACATTTAACCCTGTGCAATGCAATTCTGACTTTGTATGTCTTTGAGTATGGTCTTTCCCCAGATCAGTGCAAAATGAATTATACTTTAAAACAGTGATGTTTACGCAACATCCATTGTTTTGAACTACTAGTTCATCCACTGGTTTGTGTTGAACCTGTGAACCTCCTCCCGGAAAAGCTCTTTGACTTGCTCAGATGCAGATAGGAGGCAAAAACAAATGTGATTGGATACAAGATACAAAGTGGATTCGTAGCATATGCAGTCTCACAGATTCATTGACATCTAGACCAGGGTTTCTCTGACTATAAGTTTGAGTTTGGCTAGTTTAAAATGCCTGCTGATGAACCTCCGAAAGAGTCCTGGTGGAACTTGTGAGCTTTTCATTCATATTTACCTATAGTCAGTGACATGAAGTGAACAGTTTTACAGTGTATTGTCATTACTGATTTGGCTCTGTATCACTTACAATGGGTCTCAGTGAGATTTTTGTCCACAATTCAAGAATTGTCTGTGCAAACCCTTAACCCCAGTTTGAGAACCACTGATCTACACTTCTGAATCATTTTAATACATTAACATTCACAAAAACACAAATTCCTGCAAACCATTATCAGACAATCTGGCTGCTCCTCTTGTCATATCATGATTACCACACTTAGGGGCAGATTCACTAAGAATGAATTACAGCCAGTACATGCGGCATTTTTTTGCACACACTCTCTATGCTGGTTTAGCACCCGATTTATTAATGAAATTATGCAGATAAGGCAACTGTTCAAATGTGGCCACAAAATCGCTGCCAAACGTAATTTGCATACACAATTCTGATCTTGTGGTTCAACCGATTCTGAGCGCTATATAGCGGAGGATGCCGCAGACTGCCGAATTTGACACCCTGCTGGGACTGTACAGCATCACTTTGATCCAGACACCTGGATCATCTCTTAAACACACAGAACATGTGCTTGATGACACCAGTTATAATGCTCTTCTCCATCATTTGATGATTATTTGATTCATTACTGCTACTACTCATCTACAATGAGCCTAATTTACATGGAAAGGAGGCATGTTTGCGTGGAAAAGAATGACATTGACTTCATTTAAATACTCAAGATGCAGCACAATTTCAGTGCTGACTGCACCTGCTAAAATAGATTTTGAGTGGTTAGTGAATAAGACGCAGGTTTTTGCGCTGAAATACCATGCACACAAGTGGCACAACTGTTTAGTGAATCTGCCCCTTAGACATCTCTATATGAATTCTTGCACTGAGTACCAAAGGTCACAGAGCTAACCCTCAAACTCCCTCCCACCTTCCCCTCCCTTTCCCTCTCGCACACCAAAAGCACACCCGACCCGGAGGTTCAAAGCACACATACATCTCAATGGCCCTCTTCACTAACTGGTTTTGATTGGCCCCCTACAGAGACTGTTGCGGATGGATCTGCCAGTTGCTGATGACAACACAGTGCACTTTAATTCCACCCTTATGGCCTTAATCCGAACCGCTCTGGACATCAAGATCGCCAAGGGTGGGGAAGGTTTGACTTCCCTTTTTCCACTCTCCTCATTTATTTCTTTGTGTGTCTCAGACATGTTAAACTGTTTTATTTGTTAAATACAGGCGCATCTCAATAAATTAGAATGTCATGGAAAAGTTCATTTATTTCAGTAATTCAACTCAAATTGTGAAACTCGTGTATTAAATAAATTCAATGCACATAGACTGAAGTAGTTTAAGTCTTTGGTTCTTTTAATTGTGATGATTTTGGCTCACATTTAACAAAAACCCACCAATTCACTATCTCAAAAAATTAGAATATGGTGACATGCCAATCAGCTAATCGACTCAAAACACCTGCAAAGGTTTCCTGAGCCTTCAAAATGGTCTCTCAGTTTGGTTCACTAGGCTACACAATCATGGGGAAGACTGCTGATCTGACAGTTGTCCAGAAGACAATCATTGACACCCTTCACAAGGAGGGTAAGCCACAAACATTCATTGCCAAAGAAGCTGGCTGTTCACAGAGTGCTGTATCCAAGCATGTTAACAGAAAGTTGAGTGGAAGGAAAAAGTGTGGAAGAAAAAGATGCACAACCAACCGAGAGAACCGCAGCCTTATGATTGTCAAGCAAAATCGATTCAAGAATTTGGGTGAACTTCACAAGGAATGGACTGAGGCTGGGGTCAAGGCATCAAGACACAGACATGTCAAGGAATTTGGCTACAGTTGTCGTATTCCTCTTGTTAAGCCACTCCTGAACCACAGACAACGTCAGAGGCGTCTTACCTGGGCTAAGGAGAAGAAGAACTGGACTGTTGCCCAGTGGTCCAAAGTCCTCTTTTCAGATGAGAGCAAGTTTTGTATTTCATTTGGAAACCAAGGTCCTAGAGTCTGGAGGAAGGGTGGAGAAGCTCATAGCCCAAGTTGCTTGAAGTCCAGCGTTAAGTTTCCACAGTCTGTGATGATTTGGGGTGCAATGTCATCTGCTGGTGTTGGTCCATTGTGTTTTTTGAAAACCAAAGTCACTGCACCCGTTTACCAAGACATTTTGGAGCACTTCATGCTTCCTTCTGCTGACCAGCTTTTTAAAGATGCTGATTTCATTTTCCAGCAGGATTTGGCACCTGCCCACACTGCCAAAAGCACCAAAAGTTGGTTAAATGACCATGGTGTTGGTGTGCTTGACTGGCCAGCAAACTCACCAGACCTGAACCCCATAGAGAATCTATGGGGTATTGTCAAGAGGAAAATGAGAAACAAGAGACCAAAAAATGCAGATGAGCTGAAGGCCACTGTCAAAGAAACCTGGGCTTCCATACCACCTCAGCAGTGCCACAAACTGATCACCTCCATGCCACGCCGAATTGAGGCAGTAATTAAAGCAAAAGGAGCCCCTACCAAGTATTGAGTACATATACAGTAAATGAACATACTTTCCAGAAGGCCAACAATTCACTAAAAATGTTTTTTTTTTATTGGTCTTATGATGTATTCTAATTTTTTGAGATAGTGAATTGGTGGGTTTTTGTTAAATGTGAGCCAAAATCATCACAATTAAAAGAACCAAAGACTTAAACTACTTCAGTCTGTGTGCATTGAATTTATTTAATACACGAGTTTCACAATTTGAGTTGAATTACTGAAATAAATGAACTTTTCCATGACATTCTAATTTATTGAGATGCACCTGTATTTATCTATCTGGATGGTACACTACATGGCCAAAAGGACATGGACACCCAAACACCACACCCATACGTGCTTGTTGAACATTTAATTTCAAATCCATTGCCATTAATAGAGAGTTGGTCCTCATTTTGCTGCTGTAACAGCTTCCACTCTTCTAGGAAGGATTTCTACTAGATGTTGGGACAGGAAATGGTTGCAGGGGTTTGCTCCCATTCAGACACAAGAGCATCAGTGAGGTCAGGCACTAATGTTGGGTGATGAGGCCTGATCTGCAATCAACATTAAATTAATCCCAAAGGTGTTTAGGTCTGGGCTTTCAGCAGGCCAGTCAAGTCCTTCCACACAAAGCATCCTTTAAAAAAAAAATAATAATAATAAAAAATATATACAGTATATATATTCATGCATAAAACCAAGCATGCAGCAATGTAATCTCCTTGGATAAAAAAAAAAAAAATATATATATATATATATATATATATATATATATATATATATATATATATATATATATATATATTTATTTATTTATTTTTTTTTTTTTTTTTTGTCCAAGGAGATTGCATTGCTGCATGCTTGGTTTTATGCACGTGTTAATAATGGGTGTAACTGAAATAGCCAAAAGAGGGTGTCCATATACTTTCAGCCATTTAATATCTCTGCCTAAAGTGGTTTAGATGTGCACAGTACATTTACGTAAGGTTGGATTCCACATTGTTCAGACCTTAATGAAAATTGTGTGTTTCTGTTTGTGGAAATATGTTTGTATATATGTGTGTACATGTACCCATTGCTGTATATGTAGGAGGTATAGATAAACACCAGATGGACGCTGAACTAAGGAAGGAGATGATGGCGATATGGCCCAATCTCTCCCAGAAGAATCTGGATCTGTTGGTGACACCCCACAAGTGTAAGTTAGCCAGGAGGTTGGTGTGTCCGAAAAGTTTCTTTTTTACCACCCGAGGACAGCTTCTCTCAGCCAGCCCACTCACTGCTCAGCACCCCCTGATGGTCCAGGCCTACACTCACATTATCTAACCCTCAGTGTAGAGTCACTTTAGAACACTAGAACCTTCTAGATATATACCACACATTAAGACTGCAGACTGATCACAGAGGAGGGAATTCACCGAGAATTAACTGTACCCACTGAAAGCGTGACAAAAAAAGTGTTTACTTGCACGCATTGCCTGCGTTGTGTTAGCACCTGATTTACTTCAGCAATTCTGTAAATTAGGTAGTGGGGTAAACATTCCCACATAATTAATGGTGATCGCAATTTGTGATCGCAAATGTTTAAATGAATGCCAGGCCTACAGTATACATGGAGATGTGGCAAAACTATGGCTAAACAAAGACATTGGAAATTCAAGATACTTTCAAGGTTGAAACAAATTCTGTATTCAAACAAATTCCATAAATCCTCATTTATTTACAAAATTCAGATTCACATTTAAATTATTTTTAATCCTCTTTGGTGAAAAGACCTTATTGAGTTGACTTGGTTCCGCACCACGGACAGCTACCATAACACCACCTTGCCAGCCAGGGAAAGGTGTATGACCCTGTTTACACCTGGTATTAAGATGTGTTTTTGGTGATCCGATCACATGTGGTTAGCACTAAATACAGGCGTAAACAGGGTCTAAAACCTTATTAAAAGGAAATAACCATCCAATTTGAAAATTTAAAAAAGCAGATACAAACACAAACATGAGAACTTCAGTGTGTCTGAAATCAACATGCATGGACACTTATTAGAAGCATGAACATCTGCAGCTCAGGTTAATACAGGTAATCCACAAAATAACGGACAATTCTGCCCCAAATGTTCCGATTAAATTTCAGATGCATCTTGGGAAATAGCGGGCTATTTTTTTCGCACTTTCTTTGTCTTTTCTGACTTTATTGCGGTTTATTATCATGCAGTAACGCACTGACAGTGATTGATGTATGTCGTCATGACCAAGTGTAAACAGTGATGGGTCCCACCTGTCCACATGTGATTGGATCACCCGAGACGCATCTTAATACCAGGTGGAAACGAGGTCTATATGTAAGGGATAATGTACAGTCAGTCAGTTGTTATCGCAAAATAAACCCCAAAAGGGTGAGCAGGATCAGGTCTTGTATCATCCTGAAGGAGTTTATTTCATGATAACAACTTGCTGACTGTACATTATCCTGCTTATTACACAGCTACTATGCAAATAAATATATAAATGGACATAAAATATAGAAATTATGTAATTATATGGGAATAAATAAATAGCTGAACGGCTGTTAGCGTTTTGCATCTGAGTTCTGTTTGATGATTACTTTGTTAAAATGATCATCTGACTCCTCATTATTCAGCCTATTACAAGGCTACTTACCAAATAAATAAATAAATGGACATAAAACATTGATTTGGGCTAAAATTATTTTATTAGCTTACTTGTAGAGATCACAGAGTCATCCGAGATGCAGTAAATCAGAGCAATCAGAATCTAGTATTCCAGAGCGCCGTGTAATAAAACTATGTCTACAGTGATTTGAAAGACTGAAAATGATGACAGTTAGAATGTAATTAAGTTTAATGAAACACTTATACAGCAAATTTATTACTGATACAAAAAAAACAAACAAAAAAAAACTCCCAGCTCACTGTGCCTGAGATCAGGGGGTGCTTTACTATAGATCAACACTCTATAGATGTCTTTTCACTCCAGGGGTTTATCAGATTCCTGACAATATGTACATAAATCAGTGTTATTTAATAAATATTTTATTGCATCAAAAATATGCTACCCATGAGATGTATGTGCTAGCTTGCTTGTGAGACATGTCAAAAACATGTTAAATGCTAAGTATCATGGTAAAATAGCATGATATAATGATAAAGGCAAAAAAGGTTTTTGGCAAAACCATGAGCTAGTAATATGCAGAATGTTTAAGTTGAGTTTGCATTAAGCATGTAACAATTCAGAACTGTATTGTTTGATGCTAATTCTATCTTCGTTGTTCTGTGCAGAACCTATACAGAGGTGGTGACCATGGCTTATAAACACCACTAAGCATGGCATGTAAACCTAGTCTGAAGTTACTCTTTAGTAGTCTCACCTCAGAAAACTGCAGAGACAGGTTTAAATGGTTATATTCTTAGGCTTGTTTGCCTATATTATGCTGTAGTTTGCTTTCTGATTTGTATGAGATAGAAGGAAAATTGCAAGCATGATGCATCTGAGCATCTGAAGGTAAATTTAAACAAATTATATAGATGAGGTAATGGCCATTAATCCATACAGTACTAAAAAACATTGATAATATAGTATGTAAAAGACCAGCCTTTAACTTTTTATCAGTCTGCTTGTGAAAAGACCATTGGCTCTTTGTGTGTCGATTTAACACTCTTGGTGTATGCATGAGAGTTTGTGCATATCCGTTTGTCGTGTGCATGGTCCGTCCTCACTCCCATCCCCCTCGCTCAGGGTCCATCTCACCTTATCTAATCGTGCAGGGTAACTTGTCCTTTTCTCAGCAGCGACAGACCTGACAGTGGGAAAGATCTATGCTGCCATGATGATCATGGAGTACTATCGGCAAAGTAAAGCCAAAAGGACACAAGCAGTCCACGATGAGCAGGTATGTACTTTGTCTCACCCTCTCTTCTCCACTCAGTCCGCAATGAGCTGTGACAAACACGTCAAACTGCTGAGTTTGCTGTGTAGAGACATTTGTACTCTGAGGCTGACATGCACAGCATATAGTTAGCATGCCTATGGCAAAATATATGGTTTAAAGAACATAATTTATGTTTAATACTGAGGCATTATTGAGAAACTCGACTATCTCCCCATCAACTAAAATATCTCATCAGACTGAGCATAATTTCCAAAAAATAACATGTGCTGTCACAGTTTTCTGTGGAACCTGAGAATAAGCTGTCAGATTTGTCATTGTGGACTATGAAGCCTCTGCCAGCAATAACCTTCTTTGTACTTTAGTCTTCCTATAGATACATCTGGTTCCTATTACTTTGCCCTTAACCCTTCACCATAATAATTTGGATTCTTTTGCATTGCCAAGCTGTGGCCAGATATTGATACCATCTTATAATATTGCTATTTAGCTGAACCATTTAACATATAGTCCTATATCCACAATTACACAATCTCTGCTTGATGAAATGTAACATTTATCCAAGATGAAGAGATCAGGAGTGAGGAAACGGCGCTGACGAATGGAATTAAAGGTGAAGCGCGTAATTTCTATGCTACTAGCGGTACCAAGCAAGTTTCCTAAATACTCCCCTCGTCTTGCACTGGCTTTCAGGACTGAGTTGACTGTACAATGTATTTGTTGACATTTGAAACAAGGAATAAAGTAAAATGTCATCTAAGCCCATTAATATTTGATTTGTGAATTTAAAGTCATTTTAGTTTGTTTCTTCAGTTAGTACTCATCTATGACGACTCCTTTTGCTAAATGAATAATGATAAATAAAATACAGTGCACTTCATTTCTGCAAATCTTTTTTCTCTGTAATACATCACAATTTAAGGAATACACCACACAAACCCAGCATGACATCAATTAAATCCTGCCACAATGCTGGATGTGCTACCTATAGGGCTTTATTTCAGTGCATTAGGGTGGACATCTAATCTCACAACTCTTCTCTTGAAGAGATCTGGGCTTAAAACCATAACCCAAAGTTTTAAACATTGAAATAATATCCTTTATGTGGTATAATTTTAAAGGAGAGAGAAAAACCTGGAATGTTTTTTAAGATGCTGCCACTTAAAGGGTTTTTACAATGCATTGCACGAGTGCTTTCTACCAGATAAACCTCTAAATTCATAATTAATGACAAACCTATTGATTTAATTAATCCCTTATTTTATAAAGTGGGTTCTATTGAAAGTCACTCACAGTAGGTTGCTTAATATTTCAATATGTCTGATGGGCTGGTTTAATTATTTCCATTCATTCTTCTAAGGGACAAACATAATAATGTGTGTCCTACAGTAAAGTAATCCCAGCAGTTCAACAACTGTTAAAGGGATAGTTCACCCAAAAATGAAAATTCTCTCATCCTTTACTCAACTTCATGCCATCCCAGATGTGTACAACTGTGATGAGGAGGAGGGCGTGGCCGGGCCGAGAGGATGCACGCCCGGGACTGAGTTGCCCAATCAGCGGGAAAAGGATAAAAGAGCCGGGGACGCCAGATAGAGAGAGAGAGACGCACGCGGCCGCTCTGTGTGTGTTTATGTTGCTGTGTTTACAGTTTGATGTTCTGTCTAATTAAAGATTTGTCGATTGTTAATTCGGTTCCCGCATCCTCCTTTCCCGAACTGTTACACTCCTTGATCCCTCTTCCGCTGATTGGGCAACTCAGCACCGGGCGTGCATCCTCTAAGGAGTTGCCCCTTCGGCCATTCCATCGCCAGCTGGACTTCCCCGCCTCCTGGGAACCTGGGTAGGAAGAAGGGAGGGAGAGAGGAGAGGGAAAGAGAGCAGGAGAGACAGAGAAAGAGAGAGGGGGAGAGAGAGAAAAGAAAAGTCTCTTCTACGGCTCCCCTGGCAGATGGCAACAGTTCTTCCGCTTCCTGGCGGACGGCAGCGGCTCCTCCGCCTCCTGGCGGATGGAAACAGCAAGTTCTCCTGGACAGCGTGCTCTTCCTCCTTTCCCGGGTTTCGGCACCAGTGTAACAGTTCAGGAAAGGAGGATGCGGGAGCCAAATCCACATTCAATAAGAATTTAATTAGAACACAACATCAAACTGAAAACACAACAACATAAACACACACACAGAGAGCGGCCGTGTGCATCTCTCTCTCTCTCTCTCTCTCTCTGTCTCTCTGGTGTCCATGGCTCCTCCTTTATCCCTCTCCCGCTGATTGGGCAACCACACCCTCTTCCTCATCACAATGACTTTCTTAGTTCTGCAGAACAACAAGGTTATTTGAAGAATATTTCAGCTCTGTAGGTCCATACAATGCAAGTAAACAATGACCAAAACTTTGAAGCTCCAAAAAAGGCAGTATAAAAGTAATCAATGGTTTAATCCATATCTTCTGAAGCGATCTAATCGGTTTTGGGTGAGAAAATATTTTATGTTTTTTTTTTCACTGTACATCTTGCTATTGCAGTCTATGCGCGATCATGATTTCAAGCTCATTTACACTTCCTAATGCTGGATGCATGCACAGAGTGCTAAATGGCATTATACGAAGTGTAACTGAGCTTGAAATTATGATCGCCAAGGAGACTGCTGATGTCAAGATTTATAGTGAAAAAAAGAGTTTGGTCTTCACCGCTGTTCAAATGCATTTGAATCGCATTATTTATGTATAAATGTTTTCCGTCTGAAAGCACTAAATATTAAATGAAACAAATGAGAATAAAATGCAAAGTAATCTCTTCAATAATCAAACTACTTTTTGAATGTAACTGTATTCTAATTACCAATGATTTAAATTGTAACTGTAGTGGAATACAGTTACTTATATTTTGTATTTTAAATACGTATTCCCGTTTCATGTATTTCGTTACTCCCCAACCCTGAGTATGGGCATCACTGCAGTGTTTTTATTGTGTTTATTTAGAGTCCCACAGACACTACATTAACCCCTACCCCTAAACCTAACCTTAACCTTACCTTAGAACAAATAACTTTGGTTATTTATGTATTAGTAATATATTGATGCAATCTACACACAAGCGATGTCGAGCCACGGGAGTAAAATTATGGGAATGAGTGCGATTGACAGACCCCACCTCCAGAACAAACCCTTCTCTGCACTCCTCAACATTCACCGTGACCAAATCACTGTGATGAAATCAACATGTATATTAATTTTTAACTATTATTTTAAGTAGTATTAAAGGAAATATTAAGAGTGGAAACAGGAAATCGGATGGGAAAAAAGTGGGACAAAAGGCAGATTTGAACCACGGTCGCTAGAACAACAGTACACATTCACACACTGTCTTTACACAACACGCCACTGCAGCGACACCTGTTGTCTAGTTTGTCGTATATTTGTATGGTTCCACCAGACTATTGGGGTGCAAATAGCTGCCCTGTGTGGCAGATGCTATTTACACCGGGGTGCAAATAGACACTCCGAAAAAAACTGGATCGCTTTAGAAGACATGGATTAAACAACTGGAGTCATATAGATTACTTTTATGCTGCCTTATGTGCTTTTTGGAGCTTCAAAGTTTTGGTCACCTTTCACTTGCATTGTATGGACATACAGAGCTGAGATATTCTTTTAAAAAGCTTTGTTTGTGTTCTGCAGAAAAAAAAAAGTCACACATCTGGGATGACATGAGGGTGAGTAAATGATAAGAGAATTTTCATTTTTGGGTGAACTATGTCTTTAACAGCACTAACTGTTTGCAGACAGAGCCCCCTTGTTTTTAGGGGTTCAAGCGCTTAGCGCTGAAACCCTATTGTAATTGTTAAGATTTTTAGGGGTTCAAGCACTTAGTGCTGAAACTCTATTGTAATTGTTAAGATTTTTATTATTATTATTAGGGGTTCAAGCGCTTTTTGCTGAAACTCTATTGTAATTGTTAAGATTTTTATTATTATTATTAGGGGTTCAAGTGCTTAGTGCTGAAACCCTATTGTAATTGTTAAGATTTTTATTATTATTATTATTATTAGGGGTTCAAGCACTTAGCGCTGAAACCCTATTGTAATTGTTAAGATTTTTATTAGGGGTTCAAGCGCTTAGCGCTGAAACCCTATTGAAATTGTTACGATTTTTATTATTATTAGGGGTTCAAGCGCTTAGCGCTGAAACCCTATTGTAATTGTTAAGATTTTTATTAGGGGTTCAAGCGCTTAGCGCTGATTTGGGGTTCAAGCGTTTAGCGCTGAAACCCTATTGTAATTGTTAAGATTTGTATTAGGGGTTCAAGCGCTTAGCGCTGAAACCCTATTGTAATTGTTAAGATTTTTATTATTATTAGGGGTTCAAGCGCTTAGTGCTGAAACCCTATTGTAATTGTTAAAATTTGTATTATGGGTTCAAGTGCTTAGCGTAACTCCTAGACCGTTTGTCGTAGACTCAAGTTCTTTATACCATTGGAATCCTTGGCTCATTCCAAACAAAACGTATATCTCTGATTTCATTTCCGCCTATAATAATTTTCCGCCATCTTGGATTTTTCATAAAACCTACTTTTGCGAACTAGTCCTAGGTTTTTTGTCCGATCGGGACCAAACCAGTGCCAAACGATTCTATGGAGTCTTAATATCAAAAAAAGTTTGCACTTTCGACTCGAGCTAGCTACGGTATGCTAAAACATCAGAAGTAGTAGTGGCCAATTTTACGTAAATGGCTATAACTCTTGATATCTGATATGAGATATCTTCACCAAACTTAGCATGCTTATGTAAGAGGTCAATCTTTGGTAGCCCAGAAAAGTTGCCGCGGTTTTGCCACATGGTGGTGCTATAATACCAAAAAACATGAAATTGGCTGTAACTATGAAATCTTTAATCCTATTGACTTCAAAATTTGCATACATTGTCTTTGTCTCAGCTGCCATCATTGTCTATATGGACATTCACGTAGGTTGAAAAACATGGCCGCCATCGGCCAATCAATTTTCAGCAGCTATTACACAAGGTTAACAATGACCGATGGGAACAAAACTTGGTGGAGCTATTTGACTCTTGGTCTGAGAGGGTTGTGCAAAGTTTTTAAAAAATCGGCCACTAGGTGGTGCTATCACGATTTTTGTAGTTGTTAATGGTTGTATATAATGCAGTGTTGTGAAAAAACACAAGTAATATATATCATCTGATAGCACTGCTCATTCTAAACAACTTTGCCTCAAGAAGCATTGGTGTCTGTCAAACCGTTCGGTAAATATTTCAGATAATGTTAAAAACCTACTTTTGTGAGCTAGTCCTAGGTTTTTCACCAGATCGGAACCAAACCAGTGCAGAAATATACTATGGAGTCTGATTATCAATAAAAAAAAAATATTGAAATTTTGACTCACGGTTGCTAAGAGGTGCCAAAACTTTCGTAAAGAGCAGGCCATTTTTACTGAAATGGCTATAATGCCCGAACGAAATGAGATATTTTCACCAAACTCGGTACACATATGTATGAGCTAAATCTGAGGTCACAGTAGAAAAAACGCAGTGTTTGGCAACTTGGTGGCGCTATAACAGGAAAAAAAACATGAAAACAGCTCTAACTACGCAACTGTTAGTCTGATTGAGTTGAAAATCGGCATGCAGTGTCTTTGTCCAAGGTGCCATGACTGTCTATGAGGACATTGGCGTATCTCAAAAAACATGGCCGCCATCGGCCAATGAAGTTTAAGCACCTATTAGACAAGGTTATTGGAGACCAATCGGCACAAAACTTGGTGGGCCTGTTCGACTCCTGGCCCTAGAGGTCTGTGAGAAATTTGAAAGAAATCGGCCAATGGATGGCGCTAATGAGATTTACACCTCTGTAATCACATGGTGTTTCACATATACACACAATGGCTGTGTCCCAATTCAAAGGCTGCATCCTTCAAAGGACTCAGACTTCAAAAGCCACGCCTTCGAAGGCCACGAAGGTCAGACTTGTTAATTGGGACAGTCTTGCCTACGGAGGACTGTTCTTGTTGCCTAACAACTGTGACAGCTTCCGAGTAACTGTAATGTTTGTACTGGACTTTTTTGAAAGTTATATTAAACTGTATGAAAACAAAACAGGGTTCACAGACTGTCTAAATATTTTCACCATGGTCCATTTCTGTATATATTAAAGAGTATAAACTATATATAATCGCATCTTAGTAAGATATAAGTCAGCATTTTTTTTTTACATTTGTATCATTAGATATTTGAGTACGTTGAAACCCAGTACTTACGTTTAAAAGTGTGATTCGGCAATTTATCTAAAAAAAAATCCTGTCGTCACTGGTGTGCAATGAATTCTGGGGTAGAAAAGGCCACGAAGGATCCATCTGTTGTATCCTTCATTTCACGGGAAATGAAGGACGCATTTGGAGGACGCATTTGAAGGAGCCTTCGAATTGGGACAGCCTTTGTCGCGCAGCAGTGATGCAATCAGCCTTCGAATGCGACCTTGAAGGATGCAGCCTCTGAATTGGGACGCAGCTATAATTCATATCATTTGTTAGATCTCCTCATACTGAACAACTTTGCCTCAAGAACCACTGCTGTCAATCAAATCATTCATTAAATATTCACGATTATGTAAAAAACATACTTTTGTGAACTAGTCCTAGGTTTTTCGCTCAACCTCAATAAAACCAATGCAGTACAATTGTCTGGACTCTCTAGGTCAATAATTATATATAAAAAAAAAAATGTTGAACTTTACCCTTTTGGGTAGCTATAACAGTGTCATTTAGAAAATGGCCGTGGTCAAGTGTACAAATAAGTCCATAATTCCTAAACAAAGGTGAACACATGCGACATATGATTCTAAATAAGCATGCAGACTTTTATGGAGATCAGAACACATGTGGCACTATGAGCTTTAAAAAGCTTTAAAAACCATGTATTTCCTTAGTAAATTGCCTGTATTGGCTGTAAATGGTCTATTCCATCTATGATCTAGGTGGTTTCATGCTTGCTAAATAAAACATAATACCTTTTTACGCATGTGCTTAAAGGCCTTAAACCGCTTGAACCCCATTAATTGCTGCTTACAGCTATATATATATATATATATATATATATATATATATATATATATATGGTCGTTAATGTGTTTTCATAGATGATGTTTGAATATTAAAGTTGTTTGAATATTAGAGTGTAATGCAACATGGGCCTCATATCTGTAATGCTTTGTGATCTACGACTATACATCCACATGAAAGGTGAATATAAACTCAACAGTTTTATAGAATCTAACCCATGATATTTCAAGTGGATGTAAAAGTTATTGCAGATACCATTGAACTTGTTAAGCTTTTCCACATATGCATTATGTCCTGACTCATCCATAAGCTGGCAGGGTGAAGTAAACATATTGGTCTATGCCTGTTGTTCACAGATGATCCCTGTCCTTTACCAGCTCTCATTCAACTGATACTTCTTGCCATGAGATTTTACTTAAGCCTGCCTTTACATACTACATACATTTTACATTTTTTTATTTTATTTTTTTATGTAGATTTTTTCATCCATTTTCAAATCTCAGGGTGTCATTTTTGGCTGGTGGTACCAGTTAGTTGCTTTATGGGTCAAATGTCCAAGATGCTGATGCAGACAAACTGTTTAGAAAAGTACCTCTTTAAAGACCCATGAAATCAAAATTGGAGTTTTGTGGCTTTTATTTACATGTCTGTTAGTTTTGAGGCCACATATACAGTATGCTAGTAAGTTCCTACAAGTTGGCAAAATAAACTTTTAGCAGATAAACATCTCTTCCTGAAAAAATAGTCCATAAATATTCTTGACTCATCTTGTCCGCAGGGACATAGAGGATGTTTTTGTCAAATAAAATGGTTTCTAGAATGTGATATTAATACTGCCTGTTTTAATGTTAAAATAGTAAACAGACAGTAGCTCAGAGATACAAAATCGCAAGCAAATTGTAACCCTCGGTTCTTGGCCTTTCTCCAAAAAAGAACACATGCTGATTTTCTTCACCATCGCCCTCTGATTCTAGCAGGTCTGCAAGCGTAGGTGAAGGTGGCAGCGAGAAATCCTCCACAATTAATGTAAAGTGTCTTTATTACTTTTGTCACTGTTACAAGCTGTCAGCTGTGGTTTTGTTAGGTTGTGACATAAACTGAAGGATGTTTTAAAAAGGGACATTTCCACTCAATAAAATATGTTTACCCCAATTTCCTGTTTCTATAGGAAAACATTAACAAAGGAACGAAAATTGTGTTTGTAAAACCATTTCATGGGGACTTTAAAATGAGTGTGCATCAGTTTTATGAGCTCTGGACACAAAAAGTCAGCCGTAATATGTTTATTGTTAGTTTTGTTTATGTTAAGTGTTGTTAACACTTAAAAATAGTTTAAGCAACTTGCCTACTGAATGACACCAAGACTTATCATTGCTGTTAGCAGCCAGTTGGTTACAGAAACTTTTCATTTACTGGGACAACAAAAGTAAATGAATTCTCAGCATGGTACCATCGGCACGCAGGATAAACCCATTTTCCCACAATACTCCTGGAATGCCTCCTGGCTGACCTGTTGCTGCTGGATCCTCTCCCCATTTACACATGGGATGCTCTACATCCCATAGTCTCCCCAACCCCATTTTCCCATCAGCTTACCTGATACCAGCAGTAGGCCATGTTGTATCTTACACAGAATCGAACGCCATTAATGTTTCAGCGTCTGGAGCCACCATCTCCAAGCCAAGATGTCGGGCAGGGACTCACTGGCCTTCCTGAACCACAGCCGCACTCTGCAAATCATCTGTAAGTGACTTTTTCATTCTCTCCAATTGCTATTCTATGCCTGTCAATATGTTAAAGAAATTGTTCATCCAAAATTTGAATTCTGTCATCATTTACTTAACCTCAGGATGTTCCAAACCCATTTGACTTTCTTTCTTCTGCGGAACACAAAAGGATATATTTTAAAGAATGTCACAATTGACTATTTCAATATGGCAGCAGGTCTGTAACATCAAACCTCACTTCTTCTTGCGCATCTCATGACCAAACGCCCTGACGTCATGACACTAGAAACAATGAGCTTTGATGATATTGACATGTCGCCATGCTGGATTTGTGCACTTTTCACATGAGTTTAGAACGATTTGATTTGAGAATGAAAGCTACTTACATTTAAGTCTGTACATCATACAAAGTGAATAATGACAGAGTGTCATAACTGGATGTCGCTATCACGTGCAGCCGCTATTCACAGCGCATTGTCTCCGCTAGTGTGTTATCACTGGCAGAGTTCAACAGGAGTTTGAAATACTCCTTATTTCCAAGGATGAAGCACCCCGCAGAAAGATTGATGCATTTATTAAAGGATTGACATCATGTTAGATACTTTACTCATGTACTTGTTCTTGTTAAAATGTCCCGATAACTCACATCATATAGCTGAGTAGAGCTGGTGTTGTGCGAGCGGCACAGTTTATTGAGTGCGCACAGAGACATGCGAACCGAGCATACTCTTCCAGAACGTCATCTGTAGCACTGGGAAGTATACTGTAATTAATTGGTTTGTTCTGATAATTCATTGAAACAAGAAACATTATTTATGGGTATCTCGGCACCATTTGAGTGAGGACATACTGTAGGAGAGAGTTTTTAAAAAACTTGCATATCTGTGCCTGATGCGCGCTCTGCTTGCACAGGCACGATAATTTTGATCAAATTAAAATCGTATTTGTAATGCAATTTACAACAGAAAAGAAGTTATACAGTAATTGGATAGCTATAAAGAATGGTTCCTTGATATATAAAGAGTAATTCCTTGCATCACTTCATAAAGTGATAAAATGTAATCTTATTCTGATTATTGTGATAGGTCACACCCAACACTTATAGCAGCTCTATATGTGCTTTGCAGTGCCACTGAATGATTGTCAAAAAGATGAAAATGTGAATAAATGAGTATAATATTTTGGATAAGATGCATCACTGTTCCATTATAAGAGTTCTTTGTGAGTGAAATACCCTTTCCTTTATTTACATGTAGGGCCTACACAAGCATACCATAGAGCACAAATTATGATTAAAACTTGCATAATATTAAGCATACAATATAGAGATTATGCATAATGGCAATCTTTTTAATTATTACAGCGATGCGGCCCGAGGCACCTTATTTTTTTCTGCATTTGGCCCTCGACCGAAAAATTTTGGACACTCCTGCCTTAAGTGAATATTAAAGGCTTTTCATCTGACTATATGTGGATATGTTGTTAGGCCTGTTGATCAAGGGATCCCACAGAGCCAATCATGGGTTACGGCACGAGCCCAGGAGATGTCTCAGAAAGCAGGCAGCTGGAGTCCTGAAGGCCAGCACCCAGACAACACAGCAGATAACCACAGACAATCTCAGGTACACTGAGCCTGCCCAATGTAATATACATTATAAGAGTATGTTTGAATTTGTAAAATGGAGTTTAAAATAGCGTATAAATGTACTCTCTTTTTCCCCCTCAAATGTAGCATGATTAGGTCAATACGTACAGTGAATGTAAAATGACAGTTTTGCTGTTAAAGGGATAGTTCACCCAAAAATGAAAATTCTCTCATCATTTACTCACCCTCATGCCATCCCAGATGTGTATGTCTTTCTTTCTTCTGCAGAACACAAATTAAGATTTTTAGAAGAATATTTCTGCTCTGTAGGTCCATACAATGCAAGTGCTATCAGCATAACAGTAATCCATAAGACTCAAGTGGTTAAACCCATATCTTCTGAAGCTATATGATAGGTGTGGGTGAGAAACAGATCAATATTTAAGTCATTTTTTCCGTAAATCTTTACTTTCACTTTTGCAGTCTTCTTCTGTCTTTGGCAATTTGCATTCTTCGTGCATATTGTCACCTACTGGTCGGGGCTCGCCAAAGGTGGAGATTTATAGTAAAAAAGGACTTAAATATTGATCTGTTCTCACCCCACACCTAGCATAGTACTTCAGATTATATGGATTTAACCACTGTAGATTTATGGATGACCTTTTTCTGCCTTTATGTGATTTTTGAAGATTCAAAGTTTTGGCCACCATTCACTTGCATTGTATGGACCTACAGAGCTGAGATATTCTTCTAAAAATCTTTGTTTGTGTTCTGCAGAAGAAAGAAAGGCATACACATCTGGGATGACAAGAGGGTGAGTAATTTTCCCTTAAATGATAGTAAAGTCAAATCAGTTTTATTGGTCTAGGACTTTTCATAAAACATTGTTTTAAAGCAGCTTTAAGTTTTAATAGTCCCAGTGAAAAACCCAAAGGCAATGTGCAAATGAAAAAAAAAAAACAAAAAAAAAAATGTCCTAAAAGGTGTACAGTGTTCAAATCAGCAAGTTCTCACAGACTACTGCATACACACAAAAAAAAAAAAAAATAAATAAAAATGTATCAGCACTATTTTATCAGTTATAAATTGTATCATTTGCACAGCTAAACTGCACTACCTATTCTGCACTCACAGCACAATAACAGACATTCATGTAGCGCCACACCACAGGACATCTCAGTGTATCACAATTTTTTTCTTTGCCTCTATTAGACAGTGCATTAAATATTCACAGTCTTTTTATGGAGGGTATCCATTGGAGTGGTTTGTTTTCATAACCCTGAATGGCTGGTCTGTCTACCCCCATTCATGTGCATTTCATTGGCAGACAGCAACAAAGCCTTCTCTGTTGCTGAGTAAAAATGAAATTCTGTGGATTACCTTCCATACTTACTTTCTCTTATTCTATTTCTTATATTTCCACTCAGTCTGCCTCTGCTTTTGTTATTGTTAAAATTATTTTTATTCACGCATTTCACTTCTGAAGGTGAAGCTCATGTCATTGAATATTTGCATCCATATTCGTCTGTCTAGGAAGGATGTTTCAACCCTTCTGCAGTCCTGAGTACCATTGTCATGTCAGAAAGCAAGACACTACTGCCCAGCTATACTATGCATAAAATCATCAGAGTATCCTGTTGAAAAGACTGATTTAGACAAGCATGAATTTCCATGCTGGTCTGGTCTAGCTGGTGGACCAGCAAAACTTAGCTGGTAAAGCTGGTCAACCAGCATTGTCTTTCTCTTGAAGCTGGTTGACCAAGGAAAGCTTGCTTGTTAACCTAGTTAAGAAGCCTTCTGGCCCTGGGAACACCGGGACCAGCGTCCCATGCTGGGGACCAGCATATAAAATACGGCATTTGTTGGTGACCGCCTTTGGTGGTCTTTTCAGCAGGGTAACACCTGGTGTATATTTATAGCCATGTTTTTGAGAATGGTTCCTATTATGTTCAATGTGAGAACTGTACAGTTTGTGGCAAGAACAATCTCTTAGCAAGAAAACAATTTGAAATACTAACAATCTCTTGGGCCGGTTGCATAAACATAGCCTAAACTTGCATAAACCTAATCAGTTAGTCTGACTAAGTCTAATTCATGTTGCATTGGTGGAAAAGTAAGACACTCAACAACTTGAATGGCCGACAGTGGGTGATCAACACAAAGAAACAATTTGCATATTAGAGGAATAGCATGCTGTCAAATGGATTTTAGTGAGCAAATTTTGTGATTACAATGCAAATAATAATAAAAACAAAATAGCTTGGACGACAATAATGGAGAAGTTAAAGGCGCCTATTTGTCAAAGATGTTCAGAAACGTTTTAAAAACATGATGGTACAGGCAAAGTACGACATTCTGAAAAAATATCCAGCAACAGGAGAGGAACACGTTTCACCACTTAAATACAGGACAATAGGCGTGCTGTGATGGAACGTCTTCATTTCGGCCAAATTATAGGACATCACAGCTAATATGGGACTGATTGCAACCCTAGCAGTTACTGTTGGTTACGGAAGATGCATTGCCTCACAGAGCAATCACCCAAGCTCTGCTTGGATATATGCTGTCTTTTTTTTTAATTTTTATATTAATTTAGGTAGTTTTTTTATGCAACAAATTTAGACCAAAGTTTTTATGCAGCTTACTTAAAGAATTAAGACCAGTCTTAAAGGAAATTTTTCGATGACTAATTTGTAAGACTAGTCCAAATCAGATTTATGCAACCAGTCCCTGGTCTTCTCTGAATGATCCTGTAAATTAAGCCCTGCGTGTATATTACCAACTAATAGTATCAGATGCTACTTCATACAAACCCAACCAAAAGGACTTGTAGAACAGAGGCTGGGGCAGGACTGTTCTGCTACTCGTGCATCTCCCCACAGGGTGAAGGGAGAGCTAAAGTTGGAGATGTCCTCTTTCCATCCACTGTGCTAATGCCTGTCTCTCAGGCCCCTGGCATTCCGCTCTTGCCTGCTGTCCCTGGGCAGTCATGCATGGTCTCCCTCTGTTTCTGCAGACAGTAGAGATGAGAGAGATGGGGCGGGATGGGTACTCGGACACTGAGCACTATCTGCCAATGGAAGGCCATGGCAGGGCTGCTTCCATGCCTCGACTCCCAGCAGAAAACCAAGTGAGCGCCTCATCCTGCCATTCCTTCATGTGTTCTTCCCTTTTACTTCTACCTCTGTTTTTCCACATCTGTCTTACCTCTCCTGGCCCTCCGAACAACTCACTTTCCATTGCCACCCTTGCATTAAACATATGTGCCCATTGACTAGATAAACCAAAGAGCACCCCTCATAGCATCTGCAAACCAAGCAAATGATAACCAAGCATGAGGCTTTTTCTAGTCAGTTCTGGTCTTACATCACTAGATCAAAGCTCATCTTTACAACAGAGGATTGTACATGGGAACCATTCTTGTAAATTGTAAGAGAATAAGTTTTACTTGTGATTAGTGTAAAATGGAATAAAGGTCATTGTTATTGTAACGCATTTAGAAACAGACATAATACATACAACGATCCACATAAAAATCATTTTGCAAAAATGTAGGTAAAGTAACATCATTCTATGAGAGCAGGTTGGAATCAGTGCAGCCATAGCCTTGACAATCAGTGACAATCAGTATTTGATTGTATTTGATACAGGCTTCATAAACAGACCTGTCGTAAATATGTATTTTAAGTGTTTGTAACTATTCAAATATGTGTTTGATGGGATGTATTGGAGAATACAGTACATTTTTACATTGAAACACTTATTATAATTGTCTATATATGTGATATCTAGCATATTACAATATTCAACCTCATTACTTATGCATATTTGATGCAGGTCTTGGATCAGGTAGAAATAAAGGGCTTTGTTTCTTCATCACCTGCTTATCTCTCATTGTTGGCCTCTGAGTAGCATCCTCCTCATTCTGTACAGACTGCCTTTACCATGGGCTCCAATGGTTGATGCATTTACACACACATATACAGAGTAACACATAGTTTATACTTTATACCCAACTTTATACTCTTAGGCTTGGATTTGTTTTCTTTTATTTATTAAAGCTGAAGTGTGTTATTTACACTCACCAAGCACTTTATTAGGGACACCTGTACACCTACTTATCTGTGCGATTATCTAATCAGCCAATCGTGTGGGAGCAGTGCAATGCATAAAATCATGCAGATACTGGTCTGGAGTTTCAAGGCGGTCGTACACCAGACGAGAAGTGCCACACTGCGTAGCAGCTAGGACACGGCACAGGTATCAAACACAGGGCACGTAGATGCGGTTCAGGTGGCAGACAGTACACACAAAAGTTACCTAGGTTTTTGCCTTCTTTAGAATGAACAAGGCTAGGGTAAACAATCTATGTCCTTTGATAATGATTTGGGTCAAATTTAATGGAAAATATGTTGCGCTCTGTGGTGTGGCTGAAATTTAGCAGCCTCCGGAGTCAGGGCTTGGCGCCGCCAACAGACGCAGAGTGGCGGCGACAGCGTGTGTACCTTCATTGAAAACAGTTGTTTCGAATTTTAGAACGCCATGTCATCCGCCAGATGCGTCCGGTGTGCGACCCCCTTCAGTTGATGTTCACATCAACCATCAGAATAGGGAAAAATTTGATCTCAGTGATTTCAACCGTGGCATATGCCAGATGGGCTGGTTTGAGTATTTCTTTAACTGCTGATCTCCTGGGATTTTCATGCACAAAAGTCTCTAGAGTTTACTCAGAATGGCGCCAAAAACAAAAAACATCAAGTGAGCGTCAGTTCTACAGACGGAAATGCTTTGTTGATGAGAGAGGTCAACGGAGAAAGGCTAGACTGGTTCGGGCTGACAGAAAGGCTACGGTAACTCAGATAACCCCTCTATACAATTGAATGTACAACATGTCAAACCTGTTAGGTTGGATGGGATACTACAGCTGAAGACCATGTTGGGCGCTTTATAAGGACCATAGTGTTCCTTATAAAATGCTTGGTGAGTGTATGTCCAACTGGCATCACCAAATGGAATTTGAAAAAGAATCACTTTTCAGTCTTTCATTGGACGGACTGACTTTCTGGCTTCTTCCCTCAGTAAATTATCAATGTCCTCCAATTGTCTTAACAGTGTTTTACCATAAATTAAGCTCTATAACTTCATAGCAGTGCTAAAATGCTTATTTTTAAATCAGCTCTGCTTTCCTTTACCCACACCTGAATTATTTTTATTCAGGGTCATACAGCTCTGTGAAATTTCAGGCTGGGTTGAAGCAAAAAATTACTGGGGAGTTGGGATTTATATATTTACAGTATTTGTGTGAGCATGTCTTTATACTATACACAGTATGTGTTTTAATATTTCCCAATTATTTGAGTTGCTGTTAATTTAACATATATATAAACACGAAACTGATTTACATACATTTCAGAAACCATGAAAAGTATAAGAGTTTTGTTGGTGTGGTCTCACGCTATACGTACTTTGTGTGTGCACACTGTTTGTATTATACCTATTTTATGAGCACTGTGTCTTGTGATCACTGTACTGTACCTCACCGTATCATTTTGTGGGCTGTATTGTGATGTTATGTGTTGATGATGTTACCATGGTGCCTCTAACACTGCCTCTGGCCCTCACTGTGTGTGCTGCTGTGGTAAGTGTATTTTTTCCTTCTCCGCGGCTTCTTTGTCTAACCAGGTTCTCTGTCTCTTTTTCTTTCTGTCTCTCTCTATTTATATATCTCTATCCTTGTTCCTTGCCTCTGTCACTCTCTCTGTTTCGGCCTTTCCATTCATATACTCTTGCATGTACCCCATCTTCACAATTTTCTTGTTTTGAGGATGATCACTCTCCGTCTCTGTTTCTCTGTTATTCCTGGGGTGACCTACTGTTATTGTGCTTTGTCTTGTGTAAATGCTACCCCTATGTGCTTTCTATGTGTGTATTTGTATGGACATATTTTTGGCTTGTGTTTGTATGGAAATGGCTGTGTAGCAGCCACGGAGGAAAGGACGGCACCGGGGTGATAATCTCTCTGTATGTGCAATCTCTTTCTCCCTCCCTCTTTTATTCTTTCTCTCCCTTACTCTCTCTTTGACCCTCTCTCACACTGACATCTGTCTTTATATGGGACCTATTCTCAGGTAGCTGTGCCATTTGTGCCTGAAAATGTCAGGAAGAAATACTGGAAAATAACTTATAATAACTTTTATTATTATAATTATTATTATCATCATCATCATCATCATTTCATGAAAAGGTAAATACTGATTGTTTAAGAAAGTACCAGGGCTGTAACAAATATCCAAATTTGTGGTCCATAAATATAGGTTTATCAAAGGGTGATTCTGGGTGAACTACTACCCCAATCCTAAATATGTTGTTAAAGCCTTGCAAACCAATTGCTATTTATTTTTAACCATAATCCTAATGTACTATGTTATTTCGACCCTGTCATAGTACATTTAATTCATTTAATTTGAAAAATTGAGTACATTTTGGTAGTATCACTCTGTTTCTGTGTTCCTTATAAGAAATCATACTTTATAAATGGGGGGGGGGGATAAAAATCTATAAAATTACATTTCTATTCAACCCTGTTACATTAAAAGTGTTTCTGGGTTTAATTGTATGGGGTTGAAGGCCAGTACACAAATGGTTAATAACTGCCTTACATTGTAAATGTTATTGCAACATGCCACATTATTCAGTCAATATTCTTATCCTTTGTGCCAAACAAAATCTGTAAAATAAATAAATAAAAAGATTTTCCCCATAACACAACTGAAATCGATTTTGACAATGAAAAATAAAATTATTATTGTTTTTTTCCTATTAATTATATAAGTAGTCAGTTATGGGTACTTAAATGTCACCATTTCCTGAGAATGGGTTCTGTACACTTTTGCATACTGGATTATTATTGTTTCTGAAAGTACAGACTGATTAAGTGTGTATTGAAAGAAATCACACAAAACTCCTTGTCTGCCGCCTTTTAATGTAATTCTGCTATTTATCTGCTTTGCAACACTCCCATTATGTGCTGTGTAGTCACACTTACACATGTGCATGTTTTATGTTTTTGTGTGCATATGTGTCCACAGTCTTTGTGTGTGAATGTGCAGTTATATGATGTGTGTGTGTACATGTACTGTATGTTTGTGAGTATAGACGTGCAGAAATCTTTTGGTGGGCAGTGGGTTAAACAGAGACAAGGGACACTTTCTGGGGCAGGGTTTTTTTTTTTTTATACAGAAAGTTTGAATGTGACTAAACAATCTAGCAGAGATATCCATGATGGAATTTTTACTGTATAGCCTGTTTATTTTGTTGTGAGTATGTTGCAATCTATTTACAAAGGACACATCCTTGTGTTCAAAAACAGCTAGAGGGAGTGCAACAGAATGGAACAGCACACAGTGGTCTCAAGATGCATTGTAATGCTAGCTGGGAATACCGTTAGCTACTGCTTTCGAAAATAAAAATAAAATAAAATTATTGCCTTGACTCTAGTACTATAAAAAACAGAAACACAAATGCAAATGCCAAAGACATCTGTCTGACTCAAGTGAATATCGACAAACAAGTAAAAAATAATGCAGACAAAATGCATGAATGCACCCCATGTACACCCCCTAAGCCGTGCAACAGATGCTGATGTAATCATTCATCAAACATGGCCTATGAAACTGACCTTTTGATGGCCAGTTTTCATCACCTTTTCATCAACAGATAATTGTAACTCTAAGGTATGAAGCAATTAACTTAATTTAGCTTCCTTCTCTCCTTTTTTCCTTTTCAACACAAAATGCCTTGATGTGTTACTTGTGTACAGCAGTTTTCAACAATCTGTGGTCTGAAAAATCAAAGGCAGGCTCCTGTGTTTGAATTAGAGTAGTTAGTTAATTACTTTGGCTCTTGTGCCAATGAGGGCAAAGACTTCAGCCACTGTAACCACCTCACTCTGCACGTCACTCTATTCCTGGACTATATACCTGGTGCTGTCTTCTTACATCCTTTCTGAGGCCCCCTCTGTTCTCTAGAGTATGTGAATAAATGATGAGTATTTCCACCTTACATGTACAGTCCTAGATGCATGCAAGGCATGGACTTTTGTTTCCTTTGTGTTGCTCTCTCTCTCTCTCTCTCTCTCATTTTCTCTCTGTGTGGTCCTCTCTGTATCACATACTTTTTCTCTAAATCTGCATGGTGAATGGTGAATTTGTTTATTTGTTTGCTAGAACTGACTGAGAGCATCCATCAGGCCACACACACAATCAAATCATACCAACTCCCAGGAACAGAATTAAACAAACACAAACGCACATCATACATTGACACAGCCATCTGCCTGCCATTACTATATACTACAGAAATGGATCTCCTTTCTCAACTCTTCCAAACCCATTAATTTCCAGTAAATAGAAAACTCTCTCTTCCTTCGCTCCCTTTTTTCTCTCCCTACCTTTCTTTGTCTCTGCTGTTCCGGCTCTCTCAGCAGATCATCACTGATAACAGTCCTATGAAGCGCTCAGCTTCATCTCTGGGGCATGGGTGCCAAGGCCGGTCTATGCAGGGTGATGACTATTCCATGAACAGGGTTATCCCAGAAGAGGGTCACAGACATGGGCATCGTCACAAAGACCGCAGCCACCTTGCATCTGAGCGGTCCCTCAGCCGCTACACTGATGCTGACACAGGTCAGAGACAAAACTATATTAAGAGTGCTGCTGCAAACCATGATGATGATGATCATGCATTGAACCAGAACCAGTGTTGGAGTACCGGGTGTTACATATGTTACTTTTTGAAGCTAAGTAATATGATACCTTTTGTACAAAGTACAAAACAAAATACAAATACAATTGACAATTATTACTTCCTAAAGGGCAAATTTCTACATGAGATCTACTGCAAAATCTAAAGGGATCTGCTAAGTTAAGATGGCTCTGAGGCAGTTCTGTGCTGCCTTTAAAAATGTTCAGCATCAGAGCTGGCTTAAACTTTGCTATTTTCATGACAATGAATCCTCAAATTTGTAATCTTTTGGCTGTGTACGAGAATTGAAACTGGGGCAACGTTGTCAAGAATGTAACATTCAAACATATGAAATATTGCTTCCTACAATTGTGATTCCTGTGTAAAAAGGAATATAAAATCAGGCCTTATAGACATTTTACTCCAGGAAATTTTAAATGAGCTACCATATATATATATATATATATATATATATACAGGTGCATCTCAATAAATTAGAATGTCGTGGAAAAGTTCATTTATTTCAGTAATTCAACTCAAATTGTGAAACTCGTGTATTAAATAAATTCAATGCACACAGACTGAAGTAGTTTAAGTCTTTGGTTCTTTTAATTGTGATGATTTTGGCTCACATTTAACAAAAACCCACCAATTCACTATCTCAGAAAATTAGAATACATCATAAGACCAATAAAAAAAACATTTTTAGTGAATTGTTGGCCATCTGGAAAGTATGTTCATTTACTGTATATGTACTGAATACTTGGTAGGGGCTCCTTTTGCTTTAATTACTGCCTCAATTCGGCGTGGCATGGAGGTGATCAGTTTGTGGCACTGCTGAGGTGGTATGGAAGCCCAGGTTTCTTTGACAGTGGCCTTCAGCTCATCTGCATTTTTTGGTCTCTTGTTTCTCATTTTCCTCTTGACAATACCCCATAGATTCTCTATGGGATTCAGGTCTGGTGAATTTGCTGGCCAGTCAAGCACACCAACACCATGGTCATTTAACCAACTTTTGGTGCTTTTGGCAGTGTGGGCAGGTGCCAAATCCTGCTGGAAAATGAAATCAGCATCTTTAAAAAGCTGGTCAGCAGAAGGAAGCATGAAGTGCTCCAAAATTTCTTGGTAAATGGGTGCAGTGACTTTGGTTTTCAAAAAACACAATGGACCAACACCAGCAGATGACATTGCACCCCAAATCATCACAGACTGTGGAAACGTAACACTGGACTTCAAGCAACTTGGGCTATGAGCTTCTCCACCCTTCCTCCAGACTCTAGGACCTTGGTTTCCAAATGAAATACAAAACTTGCTCTCATCTGAAAAGAGGACTTTGGACCACTGGGCAACAGTCCAGTTCTTCTTCTCCTTAGCCCAGGTAAGACGCCTCTGATGTTGTCTGTGGTTCAGGAGTGGCTTAACAAGAGGAATACGACAACTGTAGCCAAATTCCTTGACATGTCTGTGTCTTGATGCCTTGACCCCAGCCTCAGTCCATTCCTTGTGAAGTTCACCCAAATTCTTGAATCGATTTTGCTTGACAATCATAAGGCTGCGGTTCTCTCGGTTGGTTGTGCATCTTTTTCTTCCACACTTTTTCCTTCCACTCAACTTTCTGTTAACATGCTTGGATACAGCACTCTGTGAACAGCCAGCTTCTTTGGCAATGAATGTTTGTGGCTTACCCTCCTTGTGAAGGGTGTCAATGATTGTCTTCTGGACAACTGTCAGATCAGCAGTCTTCCCCATGATTGTGTAGCCTAGTGAACCAAACTGAGAGACCATTTTGAAGGCTCAGGAAACCTTTGCAGGTGGTTTGAGTTGATTAGCTGATTGGCATGTCACCATATTCTAATTTTTTGAGATAGTGAATTGGTGGGTTTTTGTTAAATGTGAGCCAAAATCATCACAATTAAAAGAACCAAAGACTTAAACTACTTCAGTCTGTGTGCATTGAATTTATTTAATACACGAGTTTCACAATTTGAGTTGAATTACTGAAATAAATGAACTTTTCCACAACATTCTAATTTATTGAGATGCACCTGTATACACACACACACACACACACACACACACACACACACACACACTACCGGTCAAAAGTTTTGAAACACTTACTCATTCTTTATTATAATTTTTTTTTCTTCACATTTTAGAATAATAGTAAAGTCATCAAAACTATGTAATAACATAAATGGAATTATTTGAATTATGTTGTGACTAAACAAAATCCAAAATAAATCAAAACTGTGTTATATTTTAGCATCTTCAAAGTACATGTCTGCAAATTCTAGGCAAAGGGTGACTACTTTGAAGATGCTAAAATATAACATAGTTTTGATGACTTTACTATTATTCTAAAATGTGAAGAAAAAAAATTATAATAAAGAATGAGCAAGTGTTTTAAAACTTTTGACCAGTAGTGTGTGTATGTATATATATATATATATATATATATATATATATATATATATATATATATATATATATATTATTAGGGTAATCTTTTAAGACAACAGACTCTTACGATATAATGCCAGATGCTTTTTTTATTTTTGTTTTTTTATTTTACTTAATATAATTCTTAATTTAATGGGTTTTATTTGCGTTTAACACGGGGGCGTACTATAGTGAAAAGTACAGTATATTTACTAACTATAACTATATTTAAAAACATTCTTTATCATAAAAATCCAAGTGTATTAATATTTAAAAAAAATATATATATATTTTTTTAAGAAGGGACAGTAAAAACAGTCAACTGTCTATTTACTGTACATGTATTAATTTGTATTTTAATTTATTCATTTGACAGACACTTTTATCCAAAGCTACTTCTTTCAAGGTATACATTACATTTTATCAGTATGTGTATTCCCTAGGAATGGAACCCATGACTTTCGCGAATTGTAGTAGTGCAATCAAGAGTAGGCTAGGCTATAATGCAACCCCAATTCCAAAAAGACAGTATGGAAAATGCTTATAAAAAAGGAGTGATTTAGAGGTCTGCGTGGGACTGTTTCTATCCCGCACCCGAACGCTCCCTCTGAGTTTTACTCCATGTTCACCTGCTCTATTCCCGCAGTGATTTTCTTCCCGACCGCTCCCGTTCCCGCAACTCTGCATTTGTTTTCCACATAGGGCAAAAGCCATACAAATAGACAACAAGTGTATACAAATAACGGTTTATTTATCAGCTATTGCTATTATCAGAATTCGCGTGACATGATGCCCATCTAATTTGCCAGAGGTTGGTTTCTTAACTCTTAAATTGACCATTTTCCAGTTCCAGTTTCACATCCTTTGATGACACACACTGTGTCCATGCTATGCTCTGCCATTCTTGTTAAGTGCCCTCGACTATCGTGTGCACATTTTTACGTTGGGTTTTCTGTTTATTTTTATCACAAATAATTTAATTGTAAAATAAAATCATATTTTTTTTTTTCATTTATAAATCAACAATATAAAAATAGATATCCACATTGGATTGTCAGGTTCTTCTCTGACCGCACGCTCCCGCACGCTCCCGCGTTTAACTCGGAAATGTAATCCTGCGAGAAAATCTGATCGGGTCCTGCGGGAGTTTCGCGGGAATGCAGATCTCTAGAGTGATTTGTAAATTCTATTTACCTTGTGCTATATTTAAAGCACTTTAATTAAAAAAAAAAAATAAAAATAATAAAATAAATAAAAAATGTTTTAATTTAGATTGTGAATTAATATATAGCCTATATACAGTATATTAATGCTGTCGAAGTACACGCTTTAATAACGCCACAAATTTCTTAACGGGGTTAACGCGTAATATGACCCTTTGAATAAACCGTAGTTCATGAGAAGCGAGTAGTCAATGCTACTCTCACATGCATTGACCGTCAAGAAAACAGGTGGTGGGAGACATTATGCTGATACCTGCGCCAAGCATTTTATCAATGTAGCACAGCAGTAGAACATGTCCGCAAAGCACAGATAGAGCTCCTAACATTGTAACATCATTGCAGCGGCAAGACAGCTGCCATTTGAACACCTGACTTGCACTGCCAGGCAAAAGTTGCGAGCGCGAGGCGATCGTCTGTGTTCTGCGACTGCTACCGGATCCTTGAATAACGTATAACGTGCCAATAAAGGCAGCCGGTGGAGTTTCCGTTGCCCACCTATAGGGAGGTAGTGCCCTACGCAGACTGCGTAATATGCGTATAGGGAGCGTCGGTACTGATTACCGGCTAACGGAAACCCTGCTGCTGTCTCCAAGCCAAGGTTCTGTCACAGTGTCTCTGATTGATAGTGCATTAGCCAATGCAAAAATTGGAGACATTGCTGGAAACCTGCAGGTAATCTACACTGTCAAAACCCCATTTAATCCCACCAGTTACAATTGTGCCGGGGGTCTAAAAGGAATTGTCAATTGTAATGACAGTGCAGACATTTTTTTGCATGAGTGGTGCAAATAGTCACATTACCAGAGCTATTTAATTCCACTGTGCTCCTGGAAAGATTATGTCTGTCAAAACTCCATAAAAAGAAGCGAATAAATCCTGTCATAATACACACAACTACCATATTTTGTACATAATTTGAATTGTGTTGTGTTCATTTTCTGTTTTTCAGCTCTGTTGGTGGGTAGGTTTGTGGATGACTGAAAAATATATCTGGATGAAGCATATTTGGTCCACTAATGTTTATGAAGATATTGCGATTAATCGTGATTAACTACAAAAAAAAAAAAAAAAAAAAACAACTATGCGATTAATCATGATTAAATATTTGAATCGTTTGACAGCCCTAACATATATATTGTTTGTGTGTGTGTGTGTGTGTGTGTGTGTGTATACACACACACACACACACACACACACACACTCATTTCAAATCAGATGATTGCAACATGCTCCAAAATTTGGGACAGTTGAGTGTTTACCACTGTGTAGCATCACCATTTCTCCTATTAACACTTATTAAGCATTTGGGCACTGAAGACACAAGTTTGTTAAGTTAATCAAGTGGAATTTACCCCCATTCATCCATTATGCAGGTCTTCAGCTGCGCAATTGTACTGGGCCTTCATTGTCGTATTGTGCATTTCATAATGCGCCATATATCCTCGGGACTGCAGGCAGGCCAATCTAGAACCCGCACTCTCTGCTTACTCAGCTATGCACTTGTAATCTGGGCAGTATGTGCTTTGGCGTTGTCCTGCTGTACCAAATTTGTTGGAGCGAGTTGCAGTCATCTGATTTGAAATGAATGTATATTTAAAAAAATAATAAATTAATGCAAATTAATAAAATTCACAAGGTAGCATCAAATAATGCGTTGTTGAAGTGCTTTCAATATATCACAGGGTTATAAGTATTTACAAATGTTTCCGTGTTGTTCAAACTTTTTTGGAATTGGGGTTGTAATTGATTTTACCACTTTTATTCTCTTGATTGCACTACCACTGGTATTCAGTTTATTAACTGTTAATATTCAGTGGTATTCACAGATATTTGCTGGCAATGACAGTTTACCCTCTCTTGTTATGGCCTAGCAGGTCTTGGCACCGACCTCAGCACCACCACACACTCAGGAGACCTGCCATCCAAGGAAAGGGACCGGGGCCGGGCCAAGGACCGCATTCACCATCACCATCATCATCACCACCATGGTTCTGTAGATAAGGAGCGCTACGGACATGAGAGAGAACAAGGGGACTATAGCCACAGACAGTCAAATGATAGAGACCGCCGCTGGTCCCGCTCACCGAGTGAGGGGAGAGAGTGCCTGACTCACAGACAGGTGGGCATTTGATTGATAATGAGCTTTTACGCATACTCAAGTCTTATCACACACATAGACATGCATACATTCATCACAGTCAAATGTTTCTGCAAACAATGCAGAAACATCCTAGTTACTGGATCCTAGTTAGTGCAAATTTTTAGTTCTGTCTTAGGCCTGTTTCACACCACACACAAAAGCAGCGCAGTGCTGCAGAGCTGAAGCATAGCTGCAAGTCGAGTTTTTGTGCTGAGTAAATTTTTGCTGCATGTAGCATGGTGAACTCAAACGGAAAATAAAAAAAACATGGAAAAATCCACTATATGAACTTATTTATAAACAGACATTTGCGATGTAAAATAAGGGAGCAAATTACTCAACTGTTGTTTGAAAAATTACGTCTGTCGAGTCATGAAAGTATCACATGTAATGACAAGCACACAAACACACTTTCTATTCAGTAAATCTGACTGAATCCATCTCCCTCCACATTTAAAGGGATATTCTGGGTTCAACACAAGTTAGGCTTAATCAGCAGCATTTATGGTATAATGTTGATTACCACAAAAACGAATTCCGACTCGTCCCTCTTTTTCTTTTAAAAAAAGCAAAAATCGAGGTCACAGTGAGGCACTTATAATGGAAGTGAATATGGTCAATTTTTGGAAGGTTTAAATGCAGAAATGTGAAGCTTATAACTTTATAAAGCACTTACATTAATTCTGCTGTTAAAACTCATGTAATGTTTGAGCTGTGAAGTTGTTTAAATTGAAATTTTTACAGCTGTTTTAGGGTTTGTTGACATTACATTGTCATGGCAAAAAAGTTGTAAAATTGGCAATAACTTTACACAGAAAAGGTTAGTAAGTGATTTTATTACACTAAAATCGTGTTAACACAGATATTGTTTATGTCTTGATGCTATAAATTGAGCATTTTAACGTTCAAAAATTGATTCCTCATTCACTTACATTGCAAGTGCCTCACTGTAACCCAGATTTTTGCTTTTTTTATATATACTTACATTTTTGTGGTAATCAACATTATGCCACAAATTCTGTAGATTGAACTTAACTTATATTGAACCCGGAATATTCCTTTAAATTACGTAGATTTAATGACAAACGATCAAGTTTGTAGTTCTCAATAGCTCACTCCCGATAATCATTGTATTATTTATGGCTGTTATTGAAGGAAATACCCAGAAATCACTTTATTTTCTGTTTAAAACTGTTTTATTTTTTTCTTGAAAGCATAACTTGAGCCTATTGTTACGCTGCTGCTTCAGTTACGCACAACTTAGCATGCAGTGTGAAAAATGTCTTTTATTATAAAATGTTATGCTATTTGTTATGCAATTAATATTGTTACAATATCAAAATGGTTTCAGATATTATGCCACAGGGATCAGAAATACTAACACCGCTCTAAATGACTGTGAATGAAAATTAATCTTTTGAACATTTAAGTAGTTTTTAAATAAAATAATTTCAACTATTGCAACAGAATTCAATAATTTTTTCTTTTTGTGTCTTTTGTTCTTTTCCCTGTGATATGTTGCTTGATGTTTGGTCATTTATTTTATTGATGTTTGCATCGGTTGCTTTGCTCTACTGCTTTGCAATGTCTTTCATTCTTGCACCTCTCTTTTTATCATCGTTTCTTCTTGTCCTTTTATGACTACACTCTTTCCTTCCTGTCTGCTGATGTCTATGTGTCATCACTTACTGTCTTCTTGTTATGTGGTTAATTTTGTGGTTCTGTTTTATTTGCCTTGTTCCATTTTCATGTAGGGCAGTAGTTCAGTAAGCGGGAGTCCAGTCCCCTCAACCTCCGGGACCAGCACACCCCTCCGTGGTCGGCGTCAACTGCCCCAAACCCCTGCCACGCCCCGGCCCCATGTCACCTATTCTCCCGTCGTCCGTAAACCCATCAACACCCCCCCTCCCGGCCAGCAAAGCCGACTCCCCACCTCACATCGGTTTTCGCCACCTGGCCCTAAGGCCCCGCTTCCCCCTCACCACCACCCTTCTACTACCCACCCTGGTTCTCCTTGTCATGCACACTGGGGCCCCGGCCCTTCAGAAAGTGTGGAGGGGGACGGATTCTACGATGAACAAGACTATGAGCTCAACCACCATGAACCTCCTTCCTATGAGCAAAACCCCATCCAGGACAACCCTCATCCCCATTCTCCCAGGACTTCCCGCCACACAGCTCCCCCTCAGAGTCAGCCGCATCCCCGACGCATGCCCAATGGCTACCGTGCCTCCTCACCCTCTCCGCACCATCACGCCCCCACCCACCCAGGAACTCATAAGCCTCCCCACCCCAGAGTTCCCAGGAAGGGCCTCCATGAACCCTACAGTGAGATTGATGATGATGATTGGTGCTAACCTCAGGGAAGAGAGGAGCCAGGGAGGGTGGGGGGATGGCAGTAATGGATTCTGGAATGGACTGCAATCATACAGAGAGGCCAGCTCAAAGAAAACAGGGATATTGGCAGATCCCTCGCTTAGTCTGAACTGTACAGGGAAACACTAGGCAGTGTGCTGAATGTCCACAGGGGAAATCGAGGCATGGTTCTTTTCTTTCTATTTCTTGTTTCTTTTCGATTCCTCTGCTGCCAAGTGTTTCCCTGAAAGGGGATGGACTGCTTACAGTGAATAAGAAGACTGGGGAGGTGTGTGAAATCAATGAAAAGATTATGAAATCCTGTTCTTAGCCTTTTTTTCTGAAGAAAAGAAAATTCTCTATGTTTTGATAAGGAGGGGGAGTGTCTGAACTTTTTATTTTCAGGATGTTTCATGCAGTCTCTCCTTAAATCACAGGCCATACTGTCGATGGCAGAAATTCAAAATATAGGACACTCTTTAACACTCGTAAAGGAGGATCGCTTTTTATTTTGCAGAACTTGACTGGCAATTTGTTTACTGCAAAAATCAGTCCAGATGCTGGGAAATATTGATGAGTTTTATCATCTCTGTTTACTGTTAGTAATTATACCAGTGAAAGTGAGCCATTCGCCCATATATGTACGTTTTGGGTGGGTGGGTCAAGCGCTTTGGCCTATCAGGTTGGGATGGGCGGAGTTGAACTTACCTGGACTGGAGAGCCCACCCTGCACTTCGCACACCCATCTCAAGAAAGAAGAACCACAGAAAAATGGTAGAGAAAAAATGAAAAGTTCTTCACTCTTTCTTCTTCTATGGCTTTGTCTGCCTCTCATTGGAAACACTGGAGTTTGAATCTTCTGTTGCACTGCCCAGAGGAAAAAAAAAAAAAAAATCCCTTGGAAATCCTGCATGATTAAAAAAACAAAAACAAAGAAACTTTGGATAAAAGGGGGAAAGGGGGGATAAATTCCTTGGCTCTTTTGTCATGTTCATGGAGTTCACTCTCTCCGATCAGCACCCTCCCTCTCTCTCTCATGACTCTCTGATATCCCTTTCTCCTATAGGAGTGTCTAAAAGGGGCCATTGCTAACATTCAAACATCTAACTACTAATATAAGGGTGAATAGAGAGGTGTTTTTTATGTTTTATAACAGATTTGGTTAATAGCACAATATATGTTTGAGCTAGAAAATTTGTATTTACATTCCTCTGTCATTGTACAGATAATTTGCTTACTTGCACAAAAACACAGATATAATAGCACACAGACATAAATACACCAACAAACAAACAAACAAACACATATAACAGGCAAAAGGCATCTCTAATTACTACATGTGATTATTTTCCCTTACATCCTAATAAGCATGTTATTCCAGTCTTCCAGGGTATAATACAGAGGAGAGAGAGAGAGTTGGGGTGGAGAGAAGAGAGAGAGAACCTCTCCATCTTTAGATATGATTTCTTGTTGAAAATGACCATGTGTATTATGATGATAATTGATGATGAAGACTATGATAGTGATGATGATAGTGATGTTGACACTGATGGTGATGTTGATGATGTTTTTAATTTCATTTTGTACCTGTTTTTTGTATTTGACTCAACTGCTCTTTGCATTGCCATACTTGTTTTCATGTGATTTTTGTGTAGATGGTGCGTGGAGCTCTGTGACAGTAATCTATTGTGGGCCATGACAGAAAACACATCTGTCCTTCAACCAGTGTCCTCAGTAGCTCTTTGAAATTGGCTATTTCCATGGAAACACACTCTCAACCATATCAGCGATCATTAATGACAGTTTGAGGCATGCTTCATCTGATCTCAAGTCTCTGTACCTGTGAACACTTTATCAAAAAGAAAAGAAGAATGAAATTTGACTTGTCCTATTCAATGTTGATATAAATGTGACATTGGGTTCTTTACAGGGGTTTTGGATATTAACATTAGTTCACAGGGATTATTTTAGTTAAATTAAAGAAATAGTTCACCTAAAAATGAAAATTCTGTCATCACTCACCCTCATGTATTTTCAAACCTGAATGACTTTCTTTTTTTCCGTGGAACACAAAAGGAGATGTAAAACCTTGTCTACATCAGACGCGAGCGGTGCGGCATGTCGTGTCAGAAGCAAAACACTCCCATTGTAATCAATAATTCTGTCTACACTGGAAGTATATGTTGCATTGCATCACATCACGCCGACAGTTAACGGATGCACCATTGCTGATGCGCTGGCAGCAGAGCTACTCTTGTGACTTTATTATCCCATCCATCTAAAATAAAATGATTTTACTTACCAAATATCATACATGTGAAACTTGCCATGAATTTTATTTGCTAAATATTTAAATAACTTCGGACCATTTCATCAAAGCCCGCTCGTAATGTTTCTGTTCTCTGGTCTACTAATTTAAATAATCTTTTGTTTCTAACCACGTTTGCACAGTTTTAGCAACAATAAAATTGTAAAAATTATTCTATAATAAGTAAATGGTAATACCAATGGATTTCTGTTAAAAATAAATAGGATACAGCAGGGGGTGTTGAGGCTTTTTGAGCTTAAGCCCCTGATGTATTGTCCAAGGCCCCTGATCTTTTTTGAAGATTCACACATGTTTTACTTCACAAATAAAATTAGTTTTATGACTTTGACTTTGTTCACCTAGTAGTCCATGATGAACAGCAGTTGGCGTTGGCTGTGGTAGATTAACGCTTGCACGTTCATTCACTTCAGTGCAGAAACGATTGGTTGGCTGAGGTGTTGGCTGGGTTTCTGGGGTAATAACTAATACAAACAGCAAGAGTGCTGGGAGTCATAATTGTGTTTGTTTGTTCAAACTCTTTAAAATGCAGAATGTTGAAGGTAGTGGTATAGAATACAATATTAATCGTAACACATTTTAACACATTTTATTGTTGGGGGGGGGGGGGGGTTCTCTGGGGGCTATGCCTATAATCACTTCTATCCATAGCAGCTCCCCTTAGGTACATGGTATTTATTTACCCTTTTAACCATTGCTGAAGTTTATGCGAGCTCACAGCTTTCTGCACACCATTTTTAACATTTACTTGGATGAGTCCAGCGTAGACAGTCTCAAGTCATTGCCGGTGTAGATAGGTTCTTAGGCAGAATGTTGGCCTCAGTCACCATTCACATTCATTGCATCTTTTTTCCATTTATTGAAAGTGAATGGAGACTGAGACTTAAATTCTGTCTAACATATCTTTTTGCGTTTGACAGTGACAGAAGAAAGACAATTATACAGGTTTAGAATGGCATGAGAGTGAGTAAATGCAGGGCTCCCTGTTCTTCTGTTCTATTCTATTTGCAAAAGGAACGTTTGGGAGTCTAAAATTTGTGTTTCCTACTGACACACTAAAGCTGAAGATATAAAAAAACCATCTTAAGACAAATGTTTGTGTGAAACATCTTATGTGCCTAAGACTTTTGCACAGTACTGTATATATATATATATATATATATATATATATATATATATATATATATATATATATATATATATATATATATATACATGCTGATCAGCCACAACATTAAAACCACTGACAGATGAAGTGAATAACATTGATTATATTGTTACAATGGCACCTGTCAGTGGGGTGGGATATATTAGGTAGCGAGTGAACAGTCAGTTCTTGAATTTCATGTGTTGGAAGAAGGAAAAATGGGCAAGCATAAGGATCTGACTGGCTCTGACAAGGGCCAAATGGTAATAGCTAGACGACTGGGTCAGAGCATCTCCAAAACAGCAGGTCTTATGGAGTGTTTCCGGTATGCAGTGATTAGTACCTACCAAAAGTGGTCCAAGGAAGGACAACCGGTAAACCGGCAACAGGGTCATGGGTGCCCAAGGCTCACTGATGCGCATGGGGAGCGAAGGCTAGCCCGTCTGGTCCAATCCCACAGAAGAGCTACTGTAGCACAAATTGCTGAAAAACTTAATGCTGGCCATGATAGAAAGGTGTTAGAACACACAGTGCATCGCAGCTTGCTGCGTATGGGGCTGTGTAGCCGCAAACTGGTCAGAGTGTCCATGCTGACCCCTGTCCACTGCTGAAAGCGCCTACAGTGGGCACGTGAGCATCACAACTGGTCCATGGAGCAATGGAAGAAGTTGGCCTGGTCTAATGAATCACGTTATTTTTTAGATCATGTGGACGGCTGCGTGTGCGTCATTTACCTGGGGAAGAGATGGCAGCAGGATGCACCATGGGAAGAAGGCAGGCCATTGGAGGCAGTGTGATGATCTGGGCAATGTTCTGCTGGGAAACCATGGGTCCTGGCATTCATGTGGATGTTACTTTGACACATACCACCTACCTAAAGATTGTTGCAGACCACATACACCCCTTCATGGCAATGGTATTCCCTGATGGCAGTGGCCTCTTTCTGCAGGATAATGCACACTACCACACTGCAAAAATGGTTCAGGAATGGTTTGAGGAACATGACAAAGAGTTCAAGGTGTTGACTTGGCCTCCAAATTCCCCAGATCTCAATCCAATTGAGCATCTATGGGATGTGCTGGTCCAACAAGTCTGATTTATGGAGGCCCCACTTCGCAACTTACAGGACTTAAAGGATCTGCTGCAAACATTTTGGTGCCAGATACCAAATGACACCTTCAGAGGTCTTGTGGAGTGCATGCTTCGATGGGTCAGAGATGTTTTGGTAGCACGAGGGGGACCTACACGATATTAGGCAGGTGGTTTCAATGTTGTGGCTGATCGGTGTGTGTGTGTGGGTGTGTGTGTGTGTGTGTGTATATATATATATATATATATATATATATATATATATATATATATATATATATATATATATATATATATATACACTCTGTTACTCAATCTAATTATAGGCTATTTAATTTATCAAACACATTATACACTGTCATTCCCAAAAATGAGCCCAAAAGTCAAACAGACGTTTGTGTACATAAACGTTGAAAAGTTAACTGAGCTCCACTACCTCTACTTGATCAGCAGATGGCGCTGTGATCTACATTGTTCAGCAGACAGCAGCCCTGGCTCTAACTGTCAATCTCACCTTTTTCTGTTCCATGTCAATGACCTGTACACTGAAAGTAGTACTATGTGTCTGTCACCAATGGTGCACCGTTCTGTGTTCAGGAAATGTAACACAGCCAATCAAACTGCACAGGAACATGTAACACAGCCAATCAAACTGCATGAGTGAAAAAATGACGGGCCTTTTCTGCCAAAATGTGTCTCTTGTGTCCCACTGATCTTTGTCTCCTTGGCCCATGTTACCATTGTCATTTCAGTCTTTACAGGCAGAATTCTCTGTGGAATGGCCGAGTATACACAGACGCACTGCCAAACGAGTCAAACTTTGCAACATGTGCAAATTATACAGTGTATGTAGCATTTACTAACGTATTATTATCACGCACAGCCCCACTTCAGTAACTTGTATGTAGCATTCTTGATGTGGTGTAAGAGTGAAAGAATCTGCTAGTTTGTGGCTCAGAGAATTCTCCTTTGAGGCCTAACTGTATGTTTTAAATGTGTCCACAAATGATTGGTGAGTATTGTTCTCAAGACTCGAAACACTCAATACAGAATCCAGGTTCCATATGTCTCCCCTTGCTAGTTTAGCATTACAAAATTTTGTTGTAATTTGAATAGTTTCTCTGAAAACTGCACTCTTAGAAATGTATTATTGAGATTAATCAGTGCCTTATTCACCTTTGCTAAGTCATAGGCATTTAATTTAGAATGCATGCCCCTACCTATACACATTTATAGCACTGCAATGTGCCTATTTGCAGTGATACGGTCTCTCTGAATTTCTCATTTTGTCCACGACAGACGTTTAGCTCCATAATTTGAAGACTCCAAGGTTTTATAAAGACAGTATTTATATATGCAATTCGAAACCATGTTGAGTTGCAAGAGTAAATAGGAAATGATGTATCTGTATGTTTGTGAACGTCTGTGTGTATGTGTGTGTATACAGAATGTGGTCAGGACCAAGAGGAGATGTTCAAAGTCAAAATTCACAGCGAATGATTTTGCAGTCATGCTCATTTGCATGCATAATGTACTCTCAACTTCTTGCTGTGTGTGTTTGTGAGTGTGAGTATGAGGCTGTGAGAGAAAAGAGGAGCACCAGTCTTGATAGGGCATTTTCATTTCTCACTGTCTGTCATTACAATTCATCACGACTAATAACCTCAGTCCATGTTCTGCTAACAAGTGAACATTAAAATACAGTGCTAACAAGCAATGTGGGAGTCATATTGTCAAAAGAGGAAATAAAAAAAGTTTGTTTTTTCTTTTCTTTTTTTTTCTTTTTGGAAAAATAAAAATGTAGAGAAGTACTTACCTCGAGAACTGCATGTGCTATGTGCATGCCACGGCACTTGTTTAAAAGTCAACTGCAGGAATTTAAAAAAAAGAATCTAGAAAAACACAAGTACAGGTAATTTTTTATTTTTTTTTATTTATTTTTTGTAATATATTCCTTTATGCTCTATTTTTTAAAACAAACAAAACAAAAATCCAGGAGGTGTTCTGGGAAGAAAATAGCTTTTGTGGGATTTGAAAGTTGTTGTTTTTTCTGTTTCTACCTGTTTTTTTATTTGTTTTGTTTTTTTCTTCTGCAAACTAGAAGGAGAGACACTTCAACATGTTCAGGGCACATTAAAATGACAATACTGTCACAAAAAAATAATATTAAAAAAAATAAAAGAGTCTAGAAGAAAAATCTTGCTGTGTTTCAGTTGGACCGGAAGTGTGCACATTACTCTTATGTATTTTTGTTCTGATTTCTCCCCTCTCCGTCCTCCTCCTTGGCTTTCACTGCTATTTGGAGATTAGTTTTGAGATTCTTACACAGTCCCACAAGAATGTGAATAACAGTAAAGAGGATGCACTCATTTCTTTGTGTCATCTCCACTTGTGTGCTCTCAATCATGCCCTGTCTTGCCAGATACATCCACTTTACAGAGGTAATGAAAAGTTCTGTATGAACTTTATCTGACATGTTAGAGGGATCAGCCTACAGAAGTAGTCCTGGGATGCCTTTGGAGATCCTTGTGCCTTGGTTACATTGAGTATAGTCAGAAGAATGTGCTCTGAGCAGGATTTGACTCAGTCCATTCACTGCTTTCAGTTACACACACTGCTTGCAAAACTTTGAGAAACCCTACAATATATCCAGTGGGGTTCAAAAGTCTAAGCTGCATCCACATTGAAAATTTGGGATTCAGTATCTAAATCTAAATATTTAGGATTTCTACATCAGTAATCAAATTAGCAAATTTGTGACACTGACCATGTTAACTCCTTTGTACAAAAGGTCAGATTTCCATGCTTCCATTAAATAAAAAAAGAGGCTTTTTGTAGGAGTCCATGTCAACTTGAGTGTATTCTTTCATTATGAAATGCATGCTAATTTTTTTAGTTCAGCTTTGTTCAAATTGTTATGCTAATAATATCAACTACAATGGAAAAAAACGCTGAAACATTTCCAAGTAGACTTTTGAACACCACTGTATATTTTCCAAATATACATTTTTGACATTAATTTTGAGCTACTATATCTTTTGGTGGCATGATAAAAGCTCCACTTGCCCCTTTTCTTTTACCCTTGTTCTGCCCTTTCCTGATCCTGCGTGTGTGCCTTTTTTTGTGTGTGTGTGAAGTTCTGCTGAGCTGAGTGCTCTAATGTCGTTTGGTCAGGAGATTGCAGCAGCTACAGTGCATTCCTGTGAGATTTCAGACACTATAGGCTCAGGTTTCACACTCAAAAAAGGGGAAGGGTGGGGGAAGCTCATCCCATTAGCAGGACAACTGATTGGCCACACAGGCATTCATCAGCACCCCTTCCCCTTGGCTGGCTGCTGTATGTCAGCCAGATGTGCGGATGTGTGAAGGGTGCTGTCCTTCCTCTAGTCTATTAATACCTCCTTTCACTCACTCGCACATTCCTCTCTCACTCTGCCTGCGCCACTTCCTGCTCCCTTCCCCCTTCTGTCCTGGGGCATGGATCACACACAAAATTTGGTGTCAATTACATACTTTCTCCATCTACATATAATTTACAGTGTTTGTAAAAATAATATGACACCACCACAATAATGTCAATCAAATCTTCAATCAAAACTAAAAGACTCCTATTTGAGTGTAGAATATCTGTTAAAACTATCTGTTTCACTATATTATTATCAACTAAGCTTTTAAAATGGCCAGTAACAGTTGCTTTTTGATTGTGTTAGTTAAAGTTAGAACTGATAACTTGCATAGAATAGCATGGTGCCTTGATCCCACCACAGAATAAAAAAAAATAAACAGGTAATTTTTACTTTATTTTGTGCGATTCCAAGATATAAAGATATAAAGTCACGCTTGTCCATTTAAATCTTGCAATTGCTAGGTATAAAGTCGCAGTTATGAGAAATAAAGGTAACACTTTACAATAAGGTTCCATTTGTTAACATTAGTTAAGAACAGAAGTTAACATGAACTAACAATGAACAACTGTATTTTTATTAACTAACATTAACAAAGATTAATAAATGCTTTAAAAATATATATATTGCTAATTGTTTGTATTTGGTACCTACACTGTAAAAAAAATCCTGTTGTTTTAAAAACAAAACTGACAGCTATGGCTGCCAGAATAATTATGTAAAAAATACAGTAAAAATGCAAACAACTTTACAGAACAACCTGTAAATTTTACAGTTTAAAACTGTTGTAATTTACATGACCACAATGGCACTGTAAAAAAAAAAAAAAAAAAAATCTGTTAAATTTACAGTAAAAGAAAAAAAGTCATAAACTTGATATTAACCTTCTGAAACTGTAAAAATCTGCTTTTTTATTTTATAAGATATGGTTAATCGCCATAAAAATTACAGAAGAGCACATGATGACATGAAGTTTACAAATAGTGGCTCTTCCAGGAGAAATGACCAATAAACATGTAGAGACATTGCTCAGTGTCACTCACACATCAGGGTAACACATGTGAAATTAAAATTATGCAGTAAACATTAACTAAACTACATCAAATATAACACAGAACACACCAATGTATGTAACTGATAATTGTGGGAATGCCCGATTATTGTTTTTACTGTAATTTTAAAAATAATTTACTGTAAAAAGTAAATGTACTCTCTTGTTAAAAATTATGTAATTTTTTTACCATTAATTATACAGGAAAATCATACTTTTTACATTTAAAAAAATGTATTGCTTTTTAAAATATAATAAAAAATTTTAATGTATATTTTACAGTTAATATTCGGTAATCAATTAACGTTTTATCTTTGTAGCATTTTTACAGTCTTTTACCATTAAAATTACAGACATTTTTTACAGTGTAATGTATTAACTAATGTTAACAAATGGAACCTTACTGTAAAGTGTTACCGAAATAAAAGCTGACACAGAGAAATTTTATCAAGTCAAAATTGCGATAAATAATCAATTGTGAGAAATAAAGTCGAAATTGCAAGATTTAATGCCACAATTGCAAGATATAATGTTGAAATTGCATGATAAAAACTCACTATTGTGACATATCTTGAAATTGTGAATTACAAAGTCACAACTGTGAGATATAAAGTCAAAATTACCTCAATTTTTATTTATTTTTTATTACATGGCGGGATCCAGTTTCTATAGAATAGACCTTGTTCAGAGTAGCAGTCTTCCATATTTAATGTTTAACGTGAATGAAAACTAGACTGTGAGGAAGACTTAAGCTATGTCCTAATATGCGTACTTCCCTACTATAGTATGCCAAAAACAGTATGCCAATGGAGTCGTATCAGGGGTGGATCTACCGGGGTGGCAAACGGTGGCAAATGCCACCCTAAGAAAAAAGGCATTGCCACCCCATCTGCCACCACAGTATCAGTATACAAATGTATAAAATATAAATGTAAGATGTTGACATTGTGTAGGGGTTCATTTATGTCGAACTGCTTCAACTCTCACTGGACACACATATGACTACACAGACTGATCACGTGATGGGTTACAGCAGCAGTCAATCACGTACTTGCTGCTGCAGCGCATGTGCATTGTTTGGGTACTCGCGGGCTTAGGTTTTTGAGCTTATTTCCTCAACCACAACAACAATATGACAATATGGACAAATACATGAAGAGAAAAAAGAGGTAAGAGATTCATTTCAAAATTTTTTTCGAGTCTTCACCGAATGATTATTCAATATATTGCCGTCAGTTGAGATATGTCCTCAGCACTTTCTGAAATAGCTTTCGTCAGGTATGTGTATAATCCAGATGAAACATCTCCAGTTCTTGAGTAGGAGTTTCTATTTTATCTGATCTGTGTATGTTTTGACTGGCGATCAGGTGCTGGAATGTGTTATTTTGAATTTTATGATAAATGTTCATTGTGGTTGTTATCAGTGTCTTTTAGTGTCAGCAGTTTTTTCTGCAGCTCACACTCTTTTCCAGGAAATAGAAAAGCTAAATATGTCCCCCGTTGTGATGGCCCTCTCAGCCATATTGTTTGTGTGTATGTAGAGTGTGTGTTTTTGTCTTTATCTCCTTCACTCTTAATCATTCTCAGGTGTGGGGTAACCAGGTGAGCTGATTGTTAATGGGGAGCACCGGCACGCAGTGTGTTTCCTCCCTATATAAACTGAGTGTTTCATGGCTGGGTTATGCGATGGGAGACGGATGTCATGAGCTGTGCCATCTTGGTCACTGATGCTCTCGCACAGATTCCCGCTGCTGGAGCGGAGAGTTTGTGGTTGTCGCTGTCTGAACTTCGGAGTTTGCTGTTTTTTCAAATACAGAACGGTCAATAAATGTGTCTGTGTTTCCGCAACTCTCGTCTCCCCGCATCTTTTATTGCATTTAATTTTTTAAATGTAACACCCATCCACTGACATACAGATGCAATTTTGGTTTTATTATAATAAAAAGTTATATTTGGGTGAATTAGAAACCAGAACCTCTAAAAACTAGATGCAAAAATTAACCACTAGACCAATCAGTCATGTTCTTGGTTAAATTGCTGATCTGTGTGTTCATCTACCGACTAACAAAATCCCAAGACTGATAGTGGCAGATGCAGAGATGAAATTACCATATTATGTGAAATATCTATTTGAGTAAATAAGTCATTAAGAACAAATGTTTATCAAAATAAGTGATTTAAAAGAATCTTTTATTGTACATAAAATAATGAATATTCATGAGTTTCACAGCACTGCCACCCAAAGTACTGTTTTCCTAGAGTTTCTTTTTATTTAGAACTAACTCTGTGTTATTGTTCCCTTTCAAATGGCTTATTCCAGTTGTAACAAAGTTGATAGGCCTACAGGATTTTATTAGCAGAATAACGCTGGGTATGCATGCACTCTCCATCCATGGATACACTTAACAAAATAAAACAATTTGGCCTGCATAATGTGGTGAAGTTTATTCCAGATTGCCAGTTTTATTTCAAGCTAAGGAACATTTAGAATTTGTTGATGTGTTTAATAGACAATGTCTTGGTACTCTTGAGATTTTTTTAAAATATTTTTTTATGTTGGCAAATCAGTAGCAAAATGGTTACTATGTGGTTTCTGTGGAAATGCAGTTGTATTGGAAACATGGATATTTATAATTTGATAGTGACTCCAATTAATGAACTAGTACTTGTTGCAATGATGCTTGGTACCTTGATCCATAAGAACTATGCATGGGCGTTCGCTTTGGTGTTGCCACCCCTCATAGTCTGCATGCCACCCCCTTGCCACCCCATAAAAAAATTATAGATCTGCCCCTGAGTAGTATGTCAGCATCTTAAGTATTCATAAAACAGTAAGTGAGAAATACCCAGGTGACATTTCTGGTGAGATTGTGAAGTGATGATTGCCTGGACACTTCAGTATCCTATAACCCCATGGTAGCTACAGAGACATCCAGATTTTCGCGGTTATTGTTATAACTATATCATATATGGACCTTTTTCCAACTTCCGGGTTTTGAAACGTTTAGGGAAGTAAACCACTGCAGGGTAAATTTCGATTGCGGTAAGTGGGAGGTGAATGTGAGACCATGCCAAATACCCATTTGCTCCAACAGCAAAATAAAAACTGCACTAGCCTATTACATTTTCATTACTTTCCAAATTAAGAAAAAATAAAATAAATAAAAATAATAAAGAGCTATGGAAAATGACAGCCAGAAGAGAAAATATGGCAAATTTATTGTCACTCTCTCACCAGCTGTATTAGAAATCTCATTGCATCTGTAGCAAGAGATTTTACTTATTCCAGAGTAATATAATACAAAGTATAATGTTATCAATTTTTACTAATTAATTCAAAAATTGCAAATATTAAAAGTCAGCTTGATTTAAGATGCTAAACAAGGCAGAAACACGTCGTCATTGCCCACGTTCCCGGATGAATTTTCGGAATCTTTTTATACTGCTCACCTGCATATCTAAAGTGCATACTTTTTTCTTTTTACCGGCCAAGAGGTGCGTCCTTCATTAAATGCAGTACATAGGCTACTCTGACAGCATGCGATGTTGAAATTAGCTTTAGAGTCTCTTCAATGTCATACACCTTATAAAGCTGTATAAAGGTCCTAGAACTCGTGTTTTCTGTAGTTTTGTTTACTGTATTTTTGTTCCAATGTTTTGTCAGTAACAACAGTAGACTATGACCCATTGAACAGACTGTACTCATCTCCCTCACAGTCTCATTTTCATTCTTGTCAAAAATTTAAAATGGCGCTACTCTGAAAGGTCTGTAGAGAGGAATATCAGGATAAGGAAGAAAGCTGTTTCATGAATTGACAAGTTTGGGTTTGACAGCACTTGCTGATAGCCCATTAATCCTCTGTAAATGACTTAAACGTTTTACTGCTGTTATTCTTTTGTTCTCCATTTCCTGAGCCCGGTTGGGGGTTGAAAAGAAGTGGGAGTGTTAAAAGAGATGACAGCGTTCATCCGGCCTGATGCGCTCACCGCTTCCTGCCTTCAGCGAAAAAACACCTCCTGCCTTCGCATACTTTGCAAAACAGTGTCGCGTACCACCATTCAACCCCAGCTGACTCAGAAAATTTCCCGGATAAACCAGTCTTCACACACCAAAATAATGTTTGGGATTATTTTATTGTATACAAGTGAGGTAGACAGATTAATCACCAAAAATGTATGTTTGCTGTAGCTTATTATATCATGTTGTTGAGAAAAAAATCCCAATCAGTGCAATGGCCAGGCAAGCCTGGCAGCACCTTACATATCCAAATACGGTCTATTTGGACCAACCACATTAAAACAAGAAAACATTCTTGGGCAACACTTTACAATAAGGTTCCATTCGTTAACAATGCATTAGGTATTATGAACAAACAATGAACAAAATATTTTTCACAGCATTTATTAATCTTAGTTAAAGGTATAATAAAAATACAATTGTTCATTCATGTTAGTTCATAGTGCATTAACTAATGTTATAAAACTTATGCAACTTTTGATGTAATACAAGTTTACATGTTGCAATTAACATGAACTAAGATTAATAAATGCTGTAAAAGTAATGTTCATTGGTAGTTCATGTTAACTAATGTTGTGAACTCATGTTAACAAATGGAACCTTATAGCAAAGTGTCACCCATTCTTGGCAAATAAATACATAAATAGAAAAAGTTCGTGTTAATGTCCATGGAAGTGGTCTCCTTCACACTGCTCGTAGAAGCAGGTAATAGTAGGCTACCGTGTTGTCATGTCCTGGATCACTGGAACAGTTTGCACACGCAACATTAGTCACAACAAGTTTCCAAACCAGCCCGCTCTTTGATGAGTAATCGACTGTGACTGCATTGTTCCACTGTGAGTAATCACCCATTACCTTCACCAGATTTGGGACTCCCTTTAGGCAAGTGCTGTTGACCTAGTACCACAACAGGAACTCTGTGGCAATTATATGTGCCACAACACACGTTTCCCTCCCTGGTGGGCAAAGTTCACTTGACCGCACTGGTCAATATATTTGTGCTGAGCCATTTAGCGCTGTCCCTTCAAAATGTGACAATTGTTCTTGGCATATGTACAAGTGACAACGAGTCTAGCTCTCTGCCACAGTTCGTGGAATTATTCTGTGCAGTCTGAAGAATTCCTCTGACCTCTCCAAACTCCAGTTTGGCTTTTTTGCATGGTAGGAAGTCAGGCGCTGTGGCAGTTTTGCTTCGTCGCTTTCTAGAGCGGCGCTCCAGTCCGGTTGGGCTGCAGTTCTCTTTGTCCACCGTGACTCCTGCAGGGCAGTGCAGATGCGAATCACCCTCGAGCGCAGACATGTGCGCGTCCTCTGTAGATTGAGTCGCGCACTGTGGAGTTGGCACTTCTGACACCGTGGAGATCGTTGTGTCCATCGGCTCTTCTGATTGCGATGTGTTCTCTGTGACACTGGTTCTGTCAGATTGCCCCTTGCTCTCGCTTGTCAGCCGGGCAGAGTGGTAGATGTCCCTGGCAGATTTCATGACGAGTGTCAGCAACAGGCTCCGGTGCAGCCGGAGTCCACCACGCTGGGTGCGCGAGCTGTAAATTTTCCCCAAAGCCTGGATCATGATCTGCTTGGCCTCAGCTGTGACATCCATTGTTGAAACTTGGTTGTCACTTAACTAATTTCACTTTTAAAAACACTGTTTACTTAATTTTCTCAGCGCTTAGTTTACTTTCAGCGTCGTCCCATTCACCGGAGTAAACCCCACAGGCTGGACAGCGGGGTTTATATAGTTTTGGTGACGTAGGCGCTTGTGACTGACAGTCGGGCTCCTCCCATTCTACTCTCTGTTTGAGGAAATACGTGAGAACGTGGATCAAATGTACTTCTAACATAGTCGGTTATCCAGTTATTGTTTGATGATTAAGTGATGAATTAATCACCAATCGGCGAGCACAACACTTAATAAATGACAAACACATACTGAAGCAATATCAACGTCGATGTAATCATATAATATGCTAAATTTTTAGATAATGCATAGATTATGATCAGATTATATTATGTATATATGTTATATTTTACATGTCATATCTTACTCTACAATGCAACAAAATAACAATACGGAGGAAGTTTTTTTAAGACATATTAATGGACACGGTCATACCAATGTAGTATTGTTAGCTTCCACATTCTCTTTTACCCATATAAGGAACATCCGCTGGCTGATCTGCTCTGTGGAAAACCCATGATGCGTGGGTTCAGGCTATTTCCGGTTGCCTTATTTGCTTTAACAGTTCACGTCACAGCCAATATAATGAGCGTCAAGCTTCCTTTGCCCATTTATGGGTTACATCCAGCTGTTTTCGCGTAAAACCTATTACAGGACAATTTTATGGTGGATTAGATCCTCAAGTGTAGAACTTAGTTTTCCATTACAAGTTTATGTTGCAAGCCGAAACATTTTTCATTTATTAAATGCATTACTTGTTCTCAATTCAGAACAATTTCAGTTTAGTGTTTGGAAAACCAAACTGAAGACTCCCCAAGAGCAGAGAGGCTATACCTATAAATCTATCTGCATTATTCATTTTCCTAATATAATTATAACCTCTTAAAATATTCTGAAGATCAAAATGGTAGGCCTAGGTGGTGATCTAATGATGAAATATCAAACAGAGACATGTGTTAAAATACACAATCCGGTCATTCCTGTAATCCAGATACAGCCACACGATCTCCAGATATTTCTCTGTGCTAAGATATCATTACAGTACAGGGACAGTTGTCATGAATAAGCTTTCAACGTCTGCAAGACGAGTCCAGGAAAGAGTTCACTGAGTGCTTTAGGCTACATCCAATCAGCTTTCTGGTTTAAACCGAGTGCAGTGTTAAAGGGATAGTTCACCCAGAAATAAAACTTCTCTCATCATTTATTCACCCTTCTGTCATCTCAAACTCAATGCCTTTTCTCCCACAGAATACAAACAAAGATATTTTAATGGAGATATTATATGATCCCAGCAAACACAGAACGTTCCCCTAACATTAGCGTATGGTTCCCGTTTGGTTATTTTTTGGGAACCAATTCCAAACGTTAAGAACGTTCTCTTTATTTTATAACCACAACTTAATATATATATATATATATTATTATTTTATTATTATTATTATTATTATTTTCCCCACGAAGGGCATTTCCACAAGACTGCTAGCGAAGAGTACATTCATACAGTAATGCCATGCTCCCTTCAGAGTGCCCAGACCAAGAGCCGAGTGAATACGACATTGGGAGGATTACTGTCGATTGGAAATCGCCCTTGCTCTATATAAATCTGTGCGCCGCTGAATTTAAAAATTAAAAGCCATTTCAGTGGAGTAACTCACTGACTGACATTCATTTGTCTATTTCCTCAATGAATAATTGCTTGTAGATGTGAGATAAAATAAATGTGGTATTTATTTGAAAAAGATTAGACTCATATAATCGAAAAGAACACGATCGATGGAACTTTTTTGTTTTTTTGGCCACTAATGACGAGAAGCACAGATGTATCCGGTACTGTATCCACTGTAAAAAAAAAAATAAAAAATCCTGTTAAATTTACGGTAAAAAACTGGTAGCTGTGGCTGCCAGAAATTCACTGTAAAAAATATGGTAACTACCAGGCTTTATAGGATATCATTTTGAAGCCTGTATATTTTACGGTGCATTGCCGTCATTTATATTATTAAATAATCAACTTCATATATTAACCTGAAAAAGTCAAAATCTGCATTTCATTTGATAAGGTATTGATAATCATCATACATAAAAAAGGGCACATGATGACATAAAGTTAATCAATAGAGTCCCTTTCAGGAGCAATGACCAATAAACATAAATAAACATGTAGAGTCAGTACTCACATAAAAACTTAACACCATCAGGGTAACACATGTGACATTTAAATAATGCAATAACTAAACATCAAATATAACACAAAACACCCCAAAGTACATAAATGTATATTAAAAATAAGAAGCTAAACTATTCTCATAAAATATAATGAAATTAACTGGGTCACGCAGGGTATTCTGGGAATGCCCGATTACTGTTTTGCACCGTAATTTTAACAATAATTTACCGTAAAAAGTAAATTTACTCTCGTTAAATATAATGTACATTTTTACTGTTAATTATACAGAAAATCATACATATATATTTACAAAATGTTACCATAAAACTACGTCATGTCTTTTTAAATATATAAAAAAATGTTACCATATATTTTAAGGTAACTAAGGTAACCAATTAACTTTTTTTTTTTTACTGTAGCATTTTCAGTCTTTTACCATTAAAATTACGATTTTTTTTACAGTGTACACTTCAGAAATAATAAATTTATCTAATGTTAACCTATAAAATTATTTGAATGTTTATAAAATTTTTATGCATGTCAATACATTTCTGATTTCAAAAACCCTCAAATGTGTTGAAATCATTAATGATTTGGAATAATTTACTTTAATATCTGCATAATGTCCGGTGCTGAAGAAACTCAGATATCAAGGCTCAGTTTTCAGTAGCTATTGTACAATGATGGATAAAAAATTCCAGCAAATTTATGGAAAAAGTAGTTACATCAAGCATGTCAATTTAATCCACCTGTTAGTGTTTCCCTGCCTTTATTTGGCCCAGGTACCCGAGACCTTACATAAGTGGATAAAACAAATGAATAGCCTAGATGGATGTTAATTTATCCATCATTCATGTGCGATGATGTTTTTAACACATTTTAACACATTTTGTAACTGACATTGCATATGACATCCTTAAAAATAAATACATTAATCTGAGAACCAAACTGCAGAGGAATATATTTTATCTTCCATTCACAAGATTTATAACAAAATACACAAAACAAGTCCTAATATCTAATGCATGTTTGCTTCTCATGTTAATTTATATATATTTTTAAGAAGATTTTTATGTATTGAAAAGGAATTGTTTGCTGTTGCTCGTTACATCACATGACTTGGCCGAGTGCACACTTCATGATATTAAAGGCCTACTGTATATATAGTACAAGATAATTTATTTAATTGTTCATCTAATGTCCACGTAACTTACGTTGGCTTTTTCATTTCTTTGTTAAATATGCAGATGGCAGTGGTGGAAGAAGTTCACCTGTTGTGGAAAGAGAAGTTTACCAAAAATGTATCAGTTTTTACATTTACAATTTATTTTTTTATGATACAATGTTCTTGCACACTTTTATCTATGAAAACGTTTTCATGTTTTTTGTATTAAATTATGATTAAATGTTTTGAATTAAACAATGGATGAACAAAGACACTGATTGTGGGCTGATTATTTATTTATATAGACATTGTTTAATTTATGATTAATTATGAATATGTAAATATAAATATTATTTGAAAATTGAGGTTAGGGGAACGTTAACAGAACGTTAGTAGAGCATTAGCAGAAGGAAAACGTTAGGGGAATGTTCTCCCAACCTGTTCTATTTCCGTAAAAAAAAAAAAAAAAAAAAAAAATTCCTGGCTAACCAACAGGGAACGTTAGGATGTCCGTTCTGGGGACGCTCTGGGAACCAATAACTAACGTTCCCAGAACATTCTGGGAACCAAAAATTGTTAGCTGGGATGTCTTTTTTTCCCATACAATGCAAGTGAATAGTGACCAAAATTTTAAGATTCAAAATGACAAAGGCAGCATAAAGGTAATCCATAAAACTCAAGTGGTTCAGTCCATATGAATTGAGCACCTGTCCACTAATCTTCAACAAGTTTTACACTAAACAATCCTTTTGGAATGGACTATGTGTGGAGTTTACTACGATATAATTGCTGCTTTATAAGAGATGTCACAGACGATTTTGTGACAGGTAGGTGTCAGTTTACAGCTCTCCCCATTCATTTCTATGGTATCCGCAAACAGTGACTTACTGTTGTGCTATACTAGTTGACCATTATGATCTCTCTTCTTGTAGAGCTGTGGACACAGAGGTTGTTATCTCAGTAAATAAAAGAATCTCTGGCAGAGCACTAGATGGCGCTAGGAAGGGTAATCGAGCTGGAAGTCATGATCACCAAGGAGACTGCTGATGTCAAGATTTATAGCAAAATAGAAGTTATATTTTGGTCTGTTCTCACCCAAAACCAATTGGATCGCTTCTGAAGACATGGATTAAACCACTGGAGTTTTATGGATTGCCTTTATGCTGCCTTTATGTCATTTTTGGTGCTTGAAAATTTGGTCACCATTCACTTGCATTATATGGCAAACAGACATCATATCTCCATTAAAATATCTTTATTGGTGTTCCGCGGAAGAAAGTCATATGAGTTTGAGATGACAAGGGTGAGTAAATTAAGGTGACCATATGTCCTCTTTTTCGGACCTAAAAAAGCGTCATGCCGGGACTTCAAAATTGCCTCTAGATGTCTGGGATTTGTCTTCATACTGATGTGCTCTCTAGAGTTAGAACTATCATACATTCTGTATATTTGATCCTGTGCATCAGTTTTCATGTGTCCATATGTGAAACTGAAAATGTTGACTATATCAAGACAACATATACTGACAAATATACTATGTTTCATGCATATTTAAATAATATGATGGATGAATATAGACCATGATTGAAATGAACTCAGTCTGTCAGATATTTATGGCGCAACCTCTGTATGTGACCTGTAAATGCATTTAATGTATTTTATAAAACCCCCAGCAAAGTATCTACGAGTACAACAGAGTGTATTTTTAAGATATAAACATAAGAACTCAAGATTTTCATTAGGGTTAAAAATTTGAGTTTTTACAAGTGAACTCAGAACCCCACTAATACTTCAACCGCTTATGCATAGCAACACCCAATAAAGAGCCGAGGAGGAAATGGAAACCTTTGTTACAAATTTTTATTAAGATATTCAGCTGTATCCTTTGACTTTTCTCTTATTCTTTTACTTTTTATACAGTAGTTAATGTGCAATTACTTTTGATAATATTGGGTCACAGTTAGGGATTCACAAAGTTATTGGCACTTTGAACAGACAGAATGGAGTGGATGAGCACTGGCATTACAGGGTCACTGCATGAGCACAGCTGGATATGGGTTACAACTCATGCTGAGAGTGCACGACTAACAATCAAACTTCATTAGTGCTTCTATGTAATATACAGTATATAGATTTGTATAGGGATGTAGTCATAGAAAGTGAGACACTGCATCGTAAAAAAAGGTTTACAACCATTTTTTTAATTCATTTTTTTATTTTTTTGTATTTGAGTGTTCAAGCGAGTTGATGTCATTCCCATCCTGTCTGTATTTCTCTGGAATTCGTGACACCTGGACGCTAGTTTGTCCAACTGTCGCATGTTACTTAACAAAAACATTTGAAAATATAACCCTACCATCATCATCGTCATCGCATATAGGGAAGGGACTGAAAGCAGAGTGTTGGGGTGTGCTGGAACAGAACGCAACACGCAGAGAAAGATGTGAGAGTATCTTTATGTGGTACGTCTGTTGTTTAGAGTGGAATAGCCATGCTGCATTCTGGTTAAAGAGACTTAGGTTGACAAAATGCAACGAAAGCTGCAAGCCAAAGGAAAACCTGCAAATACAGCCAGTTGGTTGCTCCAGAACTGATGGGCCCAATTTCTGCATTTGCAGAGAGGGAGACAAAAAGTTCACTTATTCATTTTTAATACACCACTCCATACTCTCACTCGCTTCTGCCAGGTTACTAATTTAAAATGATCTACAATGCTCATTACCTTAACAGACTGTATTACAATGTTTTGAAAGGAAGAATCACAAGATAAATGGGCAGTTAAACTCTCACACTCTTTCTCCACCCCCCCCGCAAACGTCTGCCATCTATCTGCTCTCTGACAAAGTCAGACTGAATTTCAAGGTGCCGGGGAGCAGGTCTATAAACATGAACCCTAGAAAAGGTGCTTTTACTCAGGAATAGAGATCAGACATATAGGCAGCATGATATGGACATCCTGGCCCTTTTTTTTTTAATTTTTTTTATTTATTTTTTTTATTAACACTGGTCCCTTCATTCCCACTATATAGAAACCTTTCATATACTGGGGTAAAAAAAAAAAAAAAATAAGCAAATCCTAATTTTATCCCCCCCCCAAAAAAAAATTATATATATATATAATTTTTTTTTTTTTTTTAAAGGTGAAGTGTGTAATTTCTGCACAACTAGCGTGTCCAAGCTGAATCGCAAAATAACGCTTCTGTTGGTTGGACAAACGTTGCTGTGTCAAACTGATTGGGATGCTCAAACAAGCAGTTAAAGCGTCATTTTTCTCAGGTATGACACCACCTGGTGATGACTGTAAGTAGTACATCTAAGCTGCAGTAACAACACACAGACAGCAGGTGGCGCATAGAAACAGCCAGTCCTCTCCAGCAACGCATGCAGCATATGTGATCTGTGCCATCAAAATGGAGGACGCATAAACACTGGCACAGTCATTGCCGGCGAGAGGAGAGAAAAGCGCCACTGCTCACCGCTCCACCCAGCGATACACGCAGTCCATCACCCACTGTCCTCCTGAAAAGGCACCAGTGACCCAGCAGGCCTTAAACATCTATAGAATAGCACACATAGCACCAATACATCCCTCACCATGGCCCCACCTTCCCAGCACTTTAGTCAATACAAAGAAATGAAAAAATACTCAGTACTCTATCATCAAACAACTCTATATTGTATCCTTAAAAAAACTTGGCAAGTCAACTCTTTCAACTTGTATTAGTAGTATTTTTTTTTTTTTTTTTTTAAAGTAAATACAGTACATGTGGGCTGTAAAAAGAATGGAGAAACAAAATGAAAGAAATGGATGCATGCAAGTCTGTGACATTTTCAATGCCAGATATCAATTTTGCAGGCTTGTCAATGTTAAACATTTCTACACAAGAGGCATTATTGTTTTCTAGTACGAAAAAAAGAGGTCATCTCATTTTGTTTGAAACCTGAACCAGACCACTTGAAGTAGTAAACTTGCCAGGAGTTCACTTTATTTGCTACGACTCTTAAGCCTGGAAAAAAGAAAAAGAAAAAAGAACTACAATTCCCAGATATACAAACAGCAGGTATGCCAGACTTGGTTATGCAAATAAAAGAAAGAGCAAACATGAGTTAAAACAAGAGGGGTGAAAGACCTAATGTAAGCCATCAATGAAAAAGACATACGACCTGTTAAAAAACGTGGTCAAAATCTGTTCAACAGTCTCTTCAATATTTACATCAGTATTCAGCATGGCTGGTCACAGACACAGGGGTGCATACTGTTCTGGGCCAGATTACTGACACATACACGTTTAGTCCAAAAACCATCGATTACGCTCTACAAAAAAGGTGCACAATCCACCAATCTTTTCTACAAAAAAAGGTGCAAAAAGCTCTTGTTCAGTCGACGAAAAGGTGCAAAGAGGTCCATTTCCTCTATCAGCAAGGGGGCAGTTGTGTCCCAGGAGATGACCCAACACAGACATACATACAAGCACACACATGAAATATTAAAATAGCCTAAACTATAATTTTTCTGTTTTAGCGAGACATGTGCATTTAAAGCCATGCCTAACCGGACATTAAGACCTCACCTGCAATCCCATTCAAATCCTGATGGAAATCTGAGATATGCAAAAAGTTCATGGGTTATAGAAAACTTTCAGATGGGCGAATTTTCTTAAAAGCATCCGTACAGGATGTGCCACCAACGCATAAACACAGAAACAAACATTCCTTAAATTCCCGAATCAACACATCACCCACATGCAAACGCGCAGTACCAACTATGTGCAAGGAATGTATACAGATGGTGACTTGTGCGGACACAGACATGCTTGCCTAAGCGAGCACAGGCTCAAACTCACATATGCACACACAGCTGCCCAAACAGGGACACGGGCAACATGGAGAAGCTCAATCATTCCTCTCCTGGGACACAGGCAATGTAAACCCTCCTCCACTCCTAAACACACAAAGTCAGGCTCAAACATTAAGACAGTAAAGTGACTAACAATAAGAAGCATGACTTCCCTTCCCCCAGGGCTGTAAATGCGTGTTTCTGTATGGTGGTGGTGGTGGTGGGGGTGGGGGGTGGGGGGTTGGGGTCAAGAAAGCTAAAAGGTTAACAGACTAAAAACATTTCATTTTTTGTTCTACACAAAGTCATTCTTAAAGTCATGTTGAATCTGCCTGCTTTACTTCTGATTAATCAACCGGTTCCTTGTCCATTAGAACCAGTATGTATGTTAGCCATGGCACAAATCAACAAACCAAAGTCGTACGTCATTGGTAAAAACTGGCAACAAACAAATTGAAGGGCCAATCAAATAGGACATAATCATACAAGAGGGCCATCCAGATCCAAGCCAAGCACCAGTCTTTGAAATTTAAGATAATCCTTATGCAAAAATAGTCCTCATTATTTTACTATTTCCACTTAAAGCCCCACAACAAGGTGTCTCTTCACAAACATTGAAAACACACACACACACACACACACACACACACACACAGATTTTAAAACAATCCCTCTCTCTCGCACTCCAAATATGTGAGCAGATAAATATATTTTTATCATTTACAGTCCTTAATTTTTCATCAACTCTGGATTCATCCATCACACACAGTGAAACAAGCAGAAAAGGGAGAGGAAGAAAACGGCGGCATAAAACAAAGAACTTGGCAGACTAAGATCCCACATATACTTCGAGAGGAATGGAAGGAGAGGAGGCTATCAAATTCTTTCCATTTTAGACAGAATGAGAGACAGAATATGCCACCTACTCCTTCACTACTTTCTACATCTGCTGTTCTTTAGCTCTTATGACAAGCATTTCTCCTGTCTCTCTTTCTTGGGCCAAATACAATCGGCTAGTCTTACATAGCCAGGTGCTACAAACGGATACATTCAAATTCAGTACAGTGAGATCAGGGAACCTCAGCCTCCAGTAGAGCGGGTGCGACTGTGTGTGTGTGTGTGAAATAGGAAAACTAAACTTCTTTTCCTGGTCCTAATTAGGCTATGTATTTCAATAGAATCAGTGACTACATAACTATTTGCAGAGCATGGAGGCAAGGGGATCTTCTGTGCAAAAGAGGGTTATTTAGCAAAAACAAAAATGATTGAAAAGAAAATTGTGCCCCTGTCATAAAACCCTCGGGTTCCTCCTTACGCTAGCCTTTACAGACTTTGCTTTCTCCTCCAAACTCCTACCCGACTCTCCCTTCCCATCCCAGTCAGAAGCAGCAGAGCCCAGAATCACACAGCAGGGTGGGAGGTGGGGCGGCAGAGGGGATGGGGCTTTCCTTGCTGGGACACTCACTGAAACAAAGTGCCACTGTCTCCGCCCACACCCTGCAGAGACTCGCCCGATGACCCTCCAGTTTCCACGGCGCCGCCCTCCAAGCTGGCCGTCTCAAAGTTAGGCTCCGGCCCCAGGCCATCCGCTTCTATCTTGATGCTGTCCGGGAGGAAATTGGCATAGGCATCGCCCTCTGCCATCAGTAGCTTTAGCTTGGGTATCCAGCTCTTCCGTACCACGCGTCGAGCATTAGTGCACATGTCTGCCGCAATGGCATTCATCTCACTCTCCTTAAAGCTGGTGGCAAAATTCTGGCAGTAAACTGTTGACAGAGACATATGAAAGGGAGACATTTCTGACTGGTGTATTTCTAGATATGCATGTGTTAGTGTTAAAGGTGCTGTAAGTGATTATTTATAAAATGACATGCAGAAAACATTCCTATTACCGGAAAGAGGGGGCGTGGCAAATTCAATGGCTAGTTTGGGAAGTTGCAGAATGGCAAAAAAATGCTTACAGTACCTTTAATTAGCTTTTCAAGCTGAAGTGTGTAATTTATGCACCACTTCTGTCACCAAATGGAATTGAAAAAATAATATAGCTAAAGTCTGTCAAGACAAACTTTGTTGACTTGACAAAGGCCGGTCTGACAATTTAGAAAAAAAGGTTACAAAAGCTTGAGATTTTAAGGTTTTAAGAAAATCAAGTGAGATAGACAGATAGGAGCAACAAAGAAGATTTAAGGCCTTGAGTGTATTTGCTTTTAAATTAGTCAACAATTTGTTTGAAACCTCAAACATTCCGTGCCTTTTTGTTTACTTTAAAAAAAAATTTTTTTTTTTACAGTTGGAGTTTGAAATCACAAACGTTCAGTGAAAGAGTTACATTCTGTGAATGTAACACCGGCTACGTCCACATAGTCAGTGTTTGGGACTGACAACCATCTTTACTTACTGGTGTGAGTCTTGAAATGTCCCATTCATACAACAGTTTACAGTAGCAGTTCGAATGCTGTCTGTATGAACGAACAACTGAAGTCTCAACCGTATTCTAACAGCTGTAACCATAGTGACAGTGACTAAAAGATAGCAATGTCCATAAGACTGGCATGTCTTATCACAATTGCCGCCACATTATTAAATAAATTAGTTCATCGATCAGTTCATAATTAACCGACAGCGGCTTTGAATGCTTTTTAACTGAGTGCAGAGCGCAGCTTTTGTGTTGCGCGGCTTGTAAGCAGCCGGTGGAAAAAAGCGGCTGGATCTTCGCATGACACGCAGCTAATTTCTCCGTCGCCATGAGTTAAAAAAAAAAATCCACATGAAACACGAGACATGCGCATGTACAGTGTAGCGTGTCTCTCACTGTTCATGACATAACTAACAACTTGTTGTCCAGTATGGTTCAGTTCAATCAGCACAGGTCTGCCGAGAATGCGGTTGTGAGACCTGAAAATTTGCGGGTGTCAGTTTGGTTATAGAATGAGGTTCTTACACCAGTAAATAACCATCCTGTGTGTGAACCTAACCGTATTAAGCACTCAAAACAGGTCTGACAACCGAATTCTGCTGCTGTGTGAATGTCGCCACCCAGTCTACACCGGACACGAGCAATGTCGACGTCACAACACACTGTACACGTCAAAGTGAACGTTCTAAACCATTTATTTATCTTGTTGGCAGGAGTAGCGCCAGTGCGTGCAGTGCAAAATAGAACAGGCCATCCGTTTAGTGTCAGCTCACGTCTGGTGTAGACAGGGTGTTAGTCTATGGGATTTTGATCGCCGCCAAGTTCGATCAGTTAGAAAAGACACCATAAGTCAGAACAGTCTGAAGGTCTGTACCAAGTTTGGTGGATGTAACTTGAAAGCTATAAAAAAAAACTAACCAAGTCTGTAGTATAACGGTATGTTGGCTTTGTCGAGCCAACATAATCACTGTTTTCAAACAGATTCCAGAAAACTAAAGGTCTATGATTATTATTACTTGAGGAGACTTTCACATTTCGTTCTACAATATCAATTACACAAAATCATACCTCAAACAGGAATTTGGAAACCATTGTGTGCTTTCAAAATGTAAGTTGCTAATATGTTGCTAAATAAGGACTGTAACTGTTACAATTTGTGAGTTTACATGTGTTACGAATCAGACAACCTTCATAGTCCTTATCTAGCAACTTGATTTTTAGATTTTTAAAGCTCACAACGGCTTGAGTTATGGCTTTGTAATTTATGTTGCAGAATAAACTGGGAAGGTCTCAAAGTAATTTTACTAAATCGAAAAACCACTATTCTAAAAATTTCACTGGAAAATCCAGAGGGAACCCATGGCTTAAAAATAACTTTATCTTTTCCAGGTTTTAGGACTACAAGCTGAACAGCTCTATTTCAACTTATGAATGGCGAGTATCTGAGATAAAATAGAGCAGCAACTCACACTTGACTGCATGCAGCACACGGCTGTCCAGTGGCTTGCGGCTAGGGTCATTGGTTGAGGAACGGATGCCAGTTCCACAACTGTTGGCCAGAGTGCTCCTGTATGTCATACAGAGAAAGAGTTACACCTTACAGTTTCATAGTTGTAGAGGAAAACTTTTATTTTTACCAGACTCACCTATCAAAGAAAGCAGCCAGCAGCCTCCTCAGAAGAACTTTGTGTCTTGTCCCTGCACTGACGTGACAGTTCATCAGTTGAGCTCTTGAGATGTACACACTGGTGCCTGTGGACCATGATCATATACATGATTCTCTATATACAAACTGACACATAATTAAAGATTGTGACAAGCTTTTTATGACTTCTCAATTGGCATAAATTCATACTGATGACAAAAATGAATGAATACTAATACAAGATAAAATTCTGTTGTCATTGACTATGAACTGAAATTTAAATCACCACCGTTTAACCAAAGTTCATTTTATTTTTTCTTATAATAATTATAATTCTTTCAAGATATATAATTATAATAATAATTATTGTACTTCACTGGGTGAACTTGATCTTGAAAGAACCTAAAAAACCTGAGGATCCATTAGCCCAGCATGTTTTGAGATTGTTCCAAAGTGCATCTTGAACTTTTGTGAAAAGTAGTTATCATGGTCAATGTCACACATTTGCTTGCTTATTTGATTAGTGACCAAAATTGAAATCATATGTGCAGATTCTAACGTAGACTATTACTTCTTCATTTCACATCATAACTTATTTGTTTTAGTCTTTTCAAAATCCACTATTTCTGTAAACACAGATAAAATAACATTGTGATTTGTGAGATCATGATGTTAACTCCTTTGTACAAAAGGTCAGATTTACTTGCTTCAATTGAAGACCATAAAATGCTCCTTGCAACATTCTCAAATCATGCTGAGGTAAGGATGATCAGGTTTTGAACAAATCTGAACCACTTTTGGAGTCCTTGCAAACTCAAGTGCATGCTGTCATTTTATATTTTTATATAAATTCTAAACGAGAGCAAAATAGAAGCATTTTCACTAGTGGACTCTTGTATCCCACTGTACAGTATATATGAATTGTTTTCATGTTTGTGTTTGTTCTTCAATCAAAGTGGCCTTTTATAAACCAATTTTCATTATAAACCAAAAGCCAAAATCTTCCCCCATAGCAAAAAAATAAAAAATAAATAAAAATTAAATAAACTTTAATGTTTTACTTAATTACAAAAATCATTTAAAGCTTATTTCCTACATGCTTTTAATTAACTATGCAATTTCTGTATTTGTGTCTAATTTCCATTTTTGGTTTTCATTCCTCCAGCGCTTTTGTATTTGTTCATCTTTTAATGTCTTTCTGATGACATTGTTTCTAAAGACCTTGTTATCGTTAGTCTTCTCTTCTGCTTCAATTCCAATTTCATTTTCCAAATTTTTATTCCATCATGTCTGGTCTTGTTCATATGCTTTCTTTTATCATATTTGTAAAGCACTTTCAGTTGCATGTTTATATATGTGGATGCTGTTTAAATAAAGCTCCAGTAATTGGCGGAATTCCTCCGTTATGGGTTTTAAGAAGAGCCAGTCGGATGGCTCACTTAAGGCCATGCTGTACAGCGTGCAACTTACAAAAGCCTCCATTACCGTACAGTCATTCAACAAAACCTGTTCTATACCACAATACCAAAACAAGGCTTCTTCATACACGGTTGACCTATCAATCACCACAAGAGATAATTTGCTTTTCATGGGCTATTGAAAGTGACTTAGTAGTATTATGCTGTTTATCTTCACTTTTTTCCATTTTATAGATTAACTTTAACAGTGTTTTATCCGCAGATGTTTTCCTGAGAAAGCAATTTACAAGAGAGTGCATATAGAGTGTTATGACATTTCCTTGAACAACAAAAGCAAGTTCAATCCGACTATAATGCGCTTTTGACTCGAGATGTTTTGGCTTATTGTTTGTGTTTTCTTCAGCATAAAACTTGTACTGGTTAACAAGACACGCAGAGCAACGCACTCTCTTATGCAGAGCATCATTACTAATGGATGGATGATAAGTCAGACACTGGGTTGCATTCACTAACCATGCGTATTTGTGCATAAATCCAAGGTGTGAATGTTTTTATGCAGAAATCATGATTCATCAATACGATTGCACATACATAAAAAAATTAAAAAATAGGATAAAGTTTAGAACCAACTCAGACATCATGTAGGCAAAAATCACAGAATAATTAACTATAACCAAGTTACCCTACAATAACTCACTTCAGAGTAATGAAAATATTGTGCACTTTAGCTGAATGTGCACTACAATTGATATGGGTTCATACAAATGCAGCCTGTGCATACACCTGGCAAAGGGAAGTATTAAAGTATGACCCACAAGGCTGTTCACGAATCTGTTCACTTCACAAATAGTGTGTTTTAAGTACATTAAAGTGATCTCAGACCTGAAACTAGCTCTAGTTTCTCTGCAGGGTCGCCCTCCTCATAAAGTCTGGGATGACAGCGGTTGCCGATTTGAGCAATGAGCTCAGCGGGGAGAGAGGCAAGATCCTGTCGCCCACGCATCCTGGGCCGTGTCTCTGAGTGGTCAGGGAGGGCCTCCACACGCTCACCTGCTGAAGAGGAGAAAGAAGAGGAAAAAGGTAGGAAGTTCAGGGTGAGCTGAAACAGAATGTGAAGACAAAAATGTGTTCTCAGTGCATGCTGTCTAGACAGTCATGAAGATTAAACCTCAAAGTTTTTTGACTCACTAAAACAGACAGATAATTCAGAGCTCTTGGGACTGAGACTAATAAAAGTCCTGTGAAATCCAAAGGCATCAGAACACATTCAGTTCTCATACCGTCCGAGAGAAGATAAGAGGACCTTCTGATAAAATATTCATGAGTTTTGAACAGTTGAAGCATTTAACAAAAAGGGTGAATTTAACTGTGATGATATTCCTGTCTAGAAGCACAAAATTTAATCGAGAATAGTTTACTTGTTAAAATGGGAACCCAAAACTGCATGAGGTTGTATGCATGACAACCAAAATAGTTCCAAAGGAAGTGCTGGTTTGGGAAGCGCTGCTTTACTAGACACACTATTGCTTGATGCTGCTAGAGCTGAGAATTGATACAGATTTCTCATTTTAATTCGATTCTGATTAACAAGCTCTTTATTTGATTAGATTCCAATTAATTTGGGTATGTCAATTATAATGTCAATTTCGATTACATATGAAAGGAATTTGACGATTCTCAATACCAATTACCAAACACTGTTTCAAGTTTTCAAGAAATGATTCAAGACAAGTAAACAGTCAGTAATAAAGTAACAACAACGTAAAAAAATTACAAGCCCACTTTTCTGACCCGCTGTTCACCTTCACTTTAGAAATAACTGAATAACTGACTGTGCTCACATTAATTCCACACCAAGATGGGCATTTTCACTGATTACCTTATTGTTTAGGCATGTATCCGCATTACCGCAACTCTCAGAGCACATGTGCACATAACCATGCCATCATAAGCCGCCTGTCAGTCAGTCAAACAGTGTGCAGGAACCGAATTGTGTTAATAAAAAGTGATCAAGATTTTTGTTATTTGTGTCATTTCTCTCTCTCTTCTCTTTCCCTTTTGGCCTGTTCAAGAGATCAACCAGTGGTTGTCTTGCAATCGACCACAATCTATGTAATGAGCACCCCTCACACAGAATAAAGGATCGATATTGTGATTTTAAGAATCAATATATGGGTTGGTCAAATGAAGATTGCAATTAATAGGATTTACGCCACCCCCCCCATTCCTTAGATGCTGCATCTATGTCGCCAGGTGTCAGTGAACATAAACATGAATTTAACTGAAACTCCTCTAAGTGTTTCAGTTTGTGGCACAATTATTTGGACTCACCTGTAGCGCCCACGTTGAGCATGCTGTACATGGTGTACATGTTGCAGATCTGCCTGTACTGCTCTTCAGTGCCGTCATCAACTACCTCCTCCTCTTCCTCATCATCATGGTAAGAGATAGGCGAATCACTGGCATAAGCACTCAGTGTACCTGGGCTGGTGCCTTCAGGAGTGGCACTGCTTGTGCCATTGCCATTTCCATTGGTGCTCCCGCCGTGGTTCCCTGTGCCCATTCCAAGACTCATACCAAGTCCCATGCTACCTTGCTGCTGGATAGCACTCCCGCGTGCCATCTCTTGGGAGAAGCGAGCCGCCTTCCTCATCCCACCTCCGCCCGATCCACCCGAGGCTCCACCTTCCCGATTGCTTCCTTCCCAGAGCCGCTTGGCCACCGGTGTGCATACCACCGAGTAGGGCGAAGTCTCTGGCTGCTCCGTCTTCACCCGAGATACCAGGGGTAGCGGGGTCAGGCAGGAAGCAGGCCGACTGGCAGCCGTAGCCACCACCCCACCACCTCCGTTGGCCACAGCTCCTGCAGCCGTCTGGGTGACAGGACTCTGAGGCTCTGAAGGAGGGGTCTCTTCATTATGGAGGCCCTGGGAGTCACAGCTAGGCGAGCTGACCTTCAAGAAGAACTCTGTGCCCTTCTCCATGATCTGCTGGATCTGGAGAAAGCCGGCCGTGTACATGAGCAGGAACTGGTCTCCTACATTCATGCTGAGGCGGCCAGTGTAGCAGAAGGCCAGGATCTGCTGAAAGCTCTGGGGTTGTACTGCCGGGGGCAACTCCACCACCGTGGGGGTCTTGCTGCCCGCGCTGCTGTTGAAGAGGTCTCGGAAGTAGGAGCTGCTGGCCGCCAGCACAGCACGGTGAGCTTTAAAGGTGTGTCCTTTAACCACCACGGACACATCACAGTATAGCCCCTGCAGGCGCTGCTCATTCAAACACTCCAAGACATTGTTGCCGAAGTTTGGGATCGCCATCTGAAGGGTCTGAGCCATGGCGCTATGGCCAGCACCACCAGAGAAATCTGAGAGGCACTGGAGAAAGAGAAGACAGATAGAGGAGAAAGGAGGAGATCTTTGTCAGCAGCATTCTCTCAGCAGAAAGCATAGAAGTTTATCCCAGAAGATTTACTGCAAACATAATTTGCTTTTGAAGCAGTAATATCCACTAAACAATACAGTTTGTTGCAAAGATACGAACAGCAACTAGTAATAGGCTATTACTTTTAAAGGTGAGCTTTATAAGACCACTGGGACAAGCCTGTAGACACCTTTAGCAGACCAGTCTTAAACATTCAAACTAGGGATGCACCGATACCACTTTTTCTCTTCTGATCCGATTCTGATATTTAAATCTCAGTATCAGCCGATACCGATCCGATACCAGTGTTGTTTTTTTCATAATCAGTTTAGAATACCTATACCTCACTGAATGATGCTAATTATATGTAAAGAAACACAAACCTTTAACTACACATTATTTCAATATAAATGTACAAACTATTAAGAAAAACTTCATTGTTAACTAGTCTACTAGATAATGCTGCAACAAAATTAACAGTAATTCCAGTCTAAGTGTTCAGTAGAAAAGGCAGTTTTTGTTTTTTTTGCACAAAAAAAAATAAAAAATAAAAAATTCAACTTGTATCTGGACTTTAAAGTGTTCAGATCTCTCTCTTTTTTTTTTTTTATTTAGTTGTAAGATATCAGTTCACTTTTCATTCACAGTTATTTTTTGGAACCCAATAAACTTAAATATTGTTATAATTTGTAAACAAATAATAATAATAATAATAATAATAATAATAATAATACATTATTATTATTATTGGCTTTAGAATTTTAAATAGAACAGTACTATATTTCAATCATGCACCTTTAACTTTAAAACCCTCTGGCTTTTATTTTGACATTCTGAACTCTCCAGGAAGTCCTGTATGTGTCTGTTTGTTAGCAAGTTCACTGTAGTTTAATTCGCTTCTTATTCAAATTCTGGTAAAATGCACCTCCGGCACCATATAATGTATATTATAAGTGAACCTAACTATTGAGCATCTACATCTGAGATGTTGTTCGTAAGTAGCACTCAAAAGTTGCGCAATGCGTGAACGCTAAAACTAGCCGCGAGTGTGTGTAAACAGAGCAGCGCCATTCAATAACGCGCTGGTGCTGCACATGCATATTATATATTTACTTATTAAACACAGCCTTTTGTGATTCACCGAGCTATCACACGTATTCAAGTTGCTCTGAATAAAATACGAGTCATATGAACTACTTCAATGTTGTTTTTATGGTTCTTTTATGTCATTTTTGGAGCTTGACAGGAACGAACATGACTAACACACAGTATCGGATTTGGATCGGGCTCATCGCACCGATACCCGATCCATCTAAAAACGTCAGTATCGGAGCCGATACTGATCGGTGCATCCCTAATTCAAACTAAATAATAATAGGGGGGTAATAGGGGGTTGGTGAGCAGACTCTAAAATCCTGTGAGCAGGATGTGACTGCTAATCTGAATGCGATGGTGATTCAGCTGAGACAGAGATAAAATGGCACTCTTTACAGTACTACAGCAGGGAGGGAGAGAGACGGGAGAAAGAGAGATACTAAACCTCAGTGATTGAGGTCATAGTTGAGGAAAAGGGTGGAAAACAATGGGCTTTGACTGACACTGCAGTCAGTCTTATTACTGCTAACTGTGACACCACGCGCAAAGCCATCATTAAAGCCTTCAGTCCTGCTCTAAGGGAAACTCATTGTGAAAAGTTAACCTGCACTTTCTACTTTTAATAGGCTGTCCAGTATGTTACTGTGGAGTTTAGAACTGTTTTTACAACGAAAACACCCGGTCCTTATGATTCCCTCCTTTTTAGGCAACAAATGCACTCATATAGATGAGAAAATGATTTTGCAATTCAGCAAACTGAGTAGCTACAGAATAAAAATTCTATACCTTACCTTTGCAAGAATGCTTGGACTGACATTTTTGCCACCAATGCAAAACCCATGGCTTATTGTTTAGCAATCACAAGTAGACTACTGGTAGTGTTAAAAAAAAAAAAAAAAAAAAAAAAAACAGCTCTAGGATCATGTCAGCTACACACAGCTGTGCATTGAATAGCTCACCCATCTCAGAATAACCCTTAACAACATAGCACAGTCAACCATGAGACTATGATGTGATATACTTCACATATCAAGATTAGACAGTGCCTAGAAAACAGCAGACTAAGGCAAAACATCTAGGGCAATGTTATACTCATAATAACTCAAGTTATTCTGATCATCACACAGAACTAACAGGACATTCATGGTAAAAGAAGTACCCTCTTTGTCTGACTTCAGGCTCTCTCCCCAATTCTCCCCCTCCCTTGCATGCACTCACACATACAAGCCATAGACATCAGACAAAACGGCTTGTTTACAGTTGGCCTGAAAGCAGTGTGGCACAAATACACACTGAGAGGCCCAGGGATTGTTTAAGAAGTTTTCCCCAAGGGTGGGGGAGGAAAGTAGAGGGACACCATAGGTATGGTTATCACAGTGTGTGAGAGGGATAACAACCTTTTAAAGACTTTACTCACAACCAAAGCAGCCTGTTGACACACAGAGAGAACATGCACAAACACAGTTTTTTTTTTAATATATCCCAACCAAGCTGGTTGGTCTTATCTGGTCACGCAGTTTGGTCTGCTGGTTTTAGGCACTTTTAGCTGGTCAGTTGGCTGGTTTAAGAGGGGTTTTGGGCAGATGTCTATACGTAGATACCCCATTAGCATCTTTTCCTATGGGCCGCGATACATCGGTGCGTCAGCTATATTGGAATGGTCAAGAGCCATCTGACAACACAGGAAAGTAAATTGACAGATACGATCTGTAACAGTCTGGAGTCTTTTCTAACTTTCAGATTATCTGATTTTCCATAAAAATTGGGCAATATTTTAGATGATATATATGGTCTTCCAGCTAAACCAGCTGAGCACCAGGTTGCCGAGGGTTTACCATCCAGGACCAGCATATACCAGCTGTTTTTTGCTGTTTTTATTTAATATTATTTTTCAGCAGGGCCTTATAACACTTCTAAACATATAGAAACTGTCATCTCATAACTTTGACCTCAACATTTATTAGCAACTAAGCGATATGAAATTAATAAATTGGTATACTATTAATATTTTACGCAGTTATTCTCAATGAGAACTCTATATCATAGCTTATACTTTAAGTTATCTAACAGGATGAATTCAGGTAAACTGGGCTACTTTTTTTGTCAAAAAAGTCTCAAATTTACCTCAATTCGCCCTATATGAATAGAAACAGCTCAGCTCCACAATCCCATCCGACACAGTGATGCCAACTGTATGATAAAAGTACAGACGCAGCTATTAAACATACGACGAATGAGCCAACACTATTAGCACAACAATGCAGAACAAATAAGTTGAATATAACAAAATTAACAGCAAACCTTTAGACAGTACAGCAGTGTTATGAGGCTGTGGCGGCGGCAGGCTAACCTTGTGTCAGTCAATCTGCCCGTCCGCCCGGAGTTCTCCACTGGCACGGGCCGGGGGGTGAAGAATGATGGCACAAGCGTTCACTATGACCCACTCTGTGAGAAATGCAGCACCTACATACGAGCGAGCACAAAAGCAGTGGGGAGTAGACGTTCAGAGCGGGAGAGAAAACGCCGCGACGCACCGATGATCACAAAAAATGATCAAGTTTGCCAAGGCGGTGCACATCTGCCGCTCTTGTCCCGTTTTTGCCAGTGCACCGCATCGAGGTTGAACGCGCCAACATCCTCGGGCCTAGACGGGTCTCGAGCTGCTTGGTGTTTAGCACAGCAGCGATGAAATTAGGGTTCGCCCCGTTCTCCACGCGACTCAGTCACAACGGCAACACTATTGCAACACTCAACAATATCTAACGCGATCCAATGAACAGGCTAACTGGTTACCATCGTTAAACTACACAAGTGCACACTTTTTAGCACACGGAATTTAAAGTTAATATTCCATAGTAATTTCGCGCTAGTTAGGATACCCCACCTTGTCTTATTTTACAGACATCAACAGGTCATCCCGGGACAAATGCACGGGGTAGGGGGTCAAGCTAGACCCTGCCAATAAGGAAAATTATTTAACTAGTTCTTGCCACAACACCATCAATCACGTTCAAACTGATGTTTTAAAAATTATTGTACAAATACGCAATGTTTTGCAAACATTAAAAAGGTCCGGGAAATCAGGTTTTTTAATGAGTCAGATCTGGCTGCGGAACATCTGCCAGCACGATTGTTCAGCCATGTCAGTGAGGTCGGCGAAGTGGTTAAACTTTTTGTTGGTATCATTAGTATGTGCCCATCCCCCACCGCACACCTTCCCCAAAACAACCCCCCAAAATTCTCCGAGCCATCGAATTTCAGCCAAAATACCAGGACATCCGAGGACAACCGCTCGCCCGCCGTCCTCGGATATCACGCAACCTGTCATGACCCAGTGCGGGGACTTGATAGCGGGATACTCACCCCTTAGCTGGAAGCCGTTTCAGTATTTCAATGGAGTCCGACGCGCTCGCTCTCCTTCACTCTCTCGCCTCGTCTGTCTCGCGCTGGAAACAGCCATTCATTGTGGGCATAGGCACTGAGTCGATCGCAGAGCTATCGAGTTCCAACTCTTTTTTCCAGCGGGATACGGAGCGCAGAGCCACTGATCATGCATAGACTAGACATGACTCCCCGTCGTCACTCAATCGCATGATCAACACAGGCGCAGCCTCAATGCCCGGAGACCTATCCAGCGCCGTGATGTATTTGCGCATAGGCTGGCACAGCAACAGCGAAAAGAGCCACCGCCTCGTTTCCATACGTGCGCAAAAAGTAGGCCATGTCTCTACGTCTTGCCAGACACATCCCCAGTATAGAGCACGCAGAATTCGCCATGAACTAATAACTATACACAGCGAGGGAACATTAGGCACCGTTATTATAATTATATTACTTATATTGAAGCAACATTTTGTGTTTAGGTCATTCCAATGCGTCCTAAGCCCAAAAGGGATTACTCTAATTGTGTGTGGTAGCTACATTTGCTTTTGATAATTCCTGCATGTTTAAAGATTACAAACAAAATAAAAAAATTTTTTTAAAAAAACTTTCTATAATTCAATATAATATCTCAATCAAACAGCAGTTATAATAATCACTTAATTAAAGTGGGTTATTCTTGTTTTGAAATCTACAGCAAGACTTTTACACGGGAAGAATGAAATACTACTCACTGTAGGCTCGAATAATCCATATATGTTTTCCGTGAAAAAGACCAGAATCTGCAGGCCACTCATTTGTATTGTAATCTACAGAGGAAAAAAAATATATGCACAGGTGACGTCACAGACTGATCCTATAGATGCCCTTACATTACCCCAGTGAGCTACATTTCCAATTGCATTTTTGTGTCTGAACAACGTGCGCACAGGCTTCCGTAGTCACAATTTGGAGAAAGTGAAAATACTGGGTTGCCAGATTGGTGTATGCATCATTACATAGCAATTCAGATTGTTTATATTATTTTATTGATCCAGATTTCCACGCATCTCGTGCATGATAATGATAATAATAATAATAATAATAATAATAATATAGAGTTAATAGGCGCTAAGTTAAAACATTATTACTTTATTATGAGGTAATATTTTCACCTTTTCATTGGCTTTTTAAACCTTTAACCTAAATATTTTTGCAACCATTTAAAACAGTGTGTCGTCTATTTATGTCATGTACTCCAAATCAAACAAAAGCATTAAGGCCACATTCAATCCATAATTCACTATAGGTTCATTTTCCCCCACATATTTTTAATAAATGGGGATTTTTTTGTTGCTTTCATAGCCCACAACAGCTGTGCTATTTAACATGGTTAACAAACAAAATCCTAAAGTTGATACGTCTGAATTTATAAATAAAGAGATGCACTGCCCTCTAGTGGACTTGTTACTATGTTCTTAGATAAATATACTGTGGTATGGTATTTAATCTGCTTTGAGGAGCTTATTTAGCCACCAGTGGTTAACCACCATTATATCATTCTCTGCATTTATTTAGCATCTTCTGCATTCAGATATCAGAAAATTCAACAGTTTAATTGTCATTTACTAGATGTCTTGTGTCTAAAGCCTATTACAAAAGGGGTCGCCTTGAAACTGCCTTACACACTGACTTGGTGGCGATGGGGTTCTGTAGGTTATTGTCCATTTTAGAGGTTTTTTTCAGGCTGGGTTAAAACCTTCATATAATGACATGCTAGCTTTGCCCAGTAAGGTACCAAAACTCTCACTTCCAGCCTCAACATTGCCCTTGATTGCTCATTCTTTCAATCCACTTATGTGCACTCAGACCTTTTTTTATATGCACTCTGAGAGAGAACACTCTCATTTAAAGTGCTGATGTGTTTAATTTCTGCACCACCAAATGGAATTGCGAAAATTATTTTTCAAGCAGTTTCCCAAATACGCCTTGTCTTCTGTTGATCACACAGGTTGTCCCATTGTTGTTTCAGTCTGGATGGGTTGCTCAAAACAAACAGAGGATTTTTCTTAGCGCCAAAGAGACACTGTGTTTACAGTTCTTGAGAAAATGTACCTACGAATGGCTTACTTATTGTTTATTCTGCATATTAAGCTGGGATAAGAGAAGGTATTTTTTAACACAGAACATTTTTCACACTTCAGCTTTAACCCCAGGTTAGCTTCTCTGTAATCTTTTAGGTCACATCCTACTGCACATCAGCATACCTTTAATATAAGTCATTATTTATCTCTTTCTCTACTGCCAAATGAAGAAAACGACATACTTCACTAATGATCTTTTAAAATATGTGGCGTTTAATGTCAAGTAACCCTAGGGTGCGCAAGATTACAGTGTTTTATAGTGGTGGAGATTTTGATTCACCCCAGTGACTTTGATTCAACTCAGTTATTTGAATCCATTCACCAAAATGCTTGTTCAGTCCCCATTTCTGCTGATTAAATCTTTACGCCAGTAGGTTGCGGGAATTCCAAACGGCATTTTTGCGCCCCTAAAGAGCACTGCAGGAAGGGGATGCCACTCGAAGGGTCGTTCCAAATAAAAGTAAGAAAACGAATATTTTCAGGAAGCCCTCTTCTACAAGACTGTTAGCGAAGGGTACATTCATACAGTAATGTCATGCTTCATTCAGAGTACTCACTTAAATAGTTCTGCTCTTCTGAGTAAGATCGGGCGTAGGGCACACTTTCATGAGTGAATCATTAGGCTCGTTCGAGATGAGCAAGTTCTGAGCAGAACCGATCACCGGTGATCACCGACAGGTGCATGCCGGTTAGAAATCTGTCCAACTTTAGTCATGACCACGTATGTCAAAAACGCAGTTGTAGCAGTCAGGCGGCGCAGTTGCTGCGCACGAGCTGCGCAGGATGGGAAATTACTTTCTGACGACACAATGCTCATCGGCTTTAACAACCATGAATTTAATTTTTATTTATTTTTTTATTTTTTATCTCTAATATCATGTTTTATGTGTA